>NC_088215.1:11906327-12168827 GCF_036934945.1 Oncorhynchus masou masou | reverse complement strand
ACACACACAATGTGCTATGCCATTCATTTGAAGTCTGATTGAGACCTACTGGTATATGGGAACAAATACAGCAAATTCGTAGACCAAATTAGAGGGTGTAGAGAGTGTCGAGGCTACAGATACATGTGTGTTACCCTGTGTTCTTCCTCCCCTCTTCCCCCCACCCACCTCCCTAATTTAGCCTTTTTCTAATCGATGCCAAATGGCACTTTTTCCAGTGTTTTTCAGAGAGAGAGAGAGAGAGAGAGAGAGAGTAAGAAAGTCAGTTTTTCAATGGGAGCCTTCCATTTTCATTTTTTTTTTCAACTCGCGTCACATTTTATCCCCCACAAACAAACTCATACAATTACTAGTGCTTTGATGTACCACAGACTGAAGGGAAAGGGGGCAATTGCTTATAATTAAGAGGTATTTGTTTGGGGGGAGCATTGGTGGGGGGTCCTCACAATAAGTTATGGACGTGTACGTACAGTATGACTTTGTGGCAGATTGTGAGTCACAATAGACTAAATAATAAATCACAATTTAAAAAATATGTTTTTCATTTATGGAGATTAACTAGGCAAGTCAGTTAAGAAGCAATTCGAATTTACGATGACGGCCCACCCCGGCCTACCCCGGCCTAACCCGGACTACGCTGGGCCAATTTTGCTCTGCCATCACGGCCGGTTGTGTTACACCCCAGGATCTAACCAGAGTCGGTAGTGATGCCTCTAGAACTGGTTAGACCGCTGCGCCACTCCAGAGTACCACCAGACAAATGACAGGGACAGAAATTCAATTTGGCATTTCTATTCACTCTGAGAGAAGAAGAAGAAAAAAATACTTTGGAAGGGAACTGCATTTTGACATTCTTAAGAGTATACCATTATATTATAAGGACCGTTTTTTTATGACATTATGAGGATTTTAAAAAAAAGACAAAGATGTTTCATCAATACACAGAATATATCCCAAGTACACAATAATACTTAATCAAACGTTTATTTGTCCCTTGGAAACCACGGCCGACTGTTAAGGTGCTTGTGTGAGCATCTGAACTGAACACCCTTTGCTGTACCTTTAATCTCTCATTTACACCTAATAACACAGTAAAAGAATTCCACACTTAACTCAGCACATGCTAGTCATTATTCATTTGTGCATTTAGTTGCTGCCATTTCGGTAATAGCAGAGAAAGGAGAACAGTAAAACGGTTTACGTTCGATACCCAAGGCCGTACAATTAAAATTGACTATGTGTTTGTTTTTCAATAGGTCTTTCGTTTTGGCTGATGCAATCAGTTGGCACGATAAAACCAGGAAGCTGATTTCATTTGACTGCAAGATACACAAAGCTTCGTGGACTTTCATTTGAAGAAGAAGAAAACATTCTCGGTTTGATTGCTGGATTCTTCGGGGTGATCGGGAGATGATCAGTTTCTTGAGCACATCTGCATCCACATATTCTTTGCGAGGAAGTCGGTCACATAGGCGCTGTAATTGGGAATTACAGTCAAACTGAGACAGTCTCTTTTTTTTGGTCTGGAGAAAACGGATAAATTCATGATTTTCCCTTGTTATAGTTTTCATGACAATCTACCGGACCCCATTGACTCTCATGAATTCAATGTGATCTGACCAGGTAAAAAAACGCCTGGCCCTACTTTACTTCTCTACAGTGCATTTACACTGTATTCAATACAATTCAATACAGGGCAATTCAATGGCTGAACAAATATGAATGCTGAAAATCTACTCCATCTCTCCCTCAGTCTCGGACTAGAACAGTGCTCCTATTGCTTCCATCTCTCTGCTCATCTGACATCATAAAAAGGGGTCAATTCTTCTCTCAAGTCCTGGGCAGTGGAGACGTTTAGTCTGATGGATGAGGCCAATTCTCCATAGAGATCCTCACTGCAGACGGGAAACAATCAAATAAATGGAAAGAGGGAAGAAAAGAATAAAGAAAGAAAAGAAAAGAGTGGGCCAGGAGGATTAACTTAATATGACCACTAGCTCATGTCAAGGAAGGGCGCTCTTTTGTTTATGTTCCTCCCAATCTCTCTCTCTCTCTCTCTCTCTCTCTCGCTCTCCCTTCTCTCCCACCCTCTACCCCCCCCTCCTCTCTCTCTCCATCTCTCCCTTCATTGTGTGTGTGGGTATATCAGCCACAGCTCCTGTCATTTGGCCTGACTCGGCAGAAAGCCGTCTGGGTCACAAAGTCAGCTGGCACCAGAGCTAATGGGGAAGGTTTGTTTTACGGGGGGCCCTCTCCTCTCGGCCCGGGCCGGGGCACAGCAGCCGACAATGGCCAGCGTCTCTGAAACCCGGGCCGCGTGATGACAGGTCGAACGGTGGGGGACAATGCGCTGTAATTTGTGAGGGCCTTGCCGGAGAGGTGGATGATGGGTAATTAAGAGGAAGACAGTGAGAGACACCACAGAGGCTCGGAGCAGCTCGATGACAGATGAGTCAGGTGATTGGCTGTTTGTGAGTTAGTAGGGGGGCCCTGGCATCTCCGGTTTGGTTCTTCTCTCTCTCCTCTCCTCTCCTCTCCTCTCCTCTCCCTGTCTGTCTCCCTCATCCCCGGCTAAAACAAGCCTGTCGGACAAGCGCAAACGAGGGCCTTTGAGTACAGCTCAACGGTAGCTGGATGTTGGGGAGGTTTGGTTAGAGTGGTGAGGGCTGCTGTTTATGGGGGGGACAGGGACAAGTACTGTGGTTGTGTGTTCCAAAGCATATGAGGGGACTACCTGTATGAAGGCTTACCTGTACTGTCCTTAGATGGTTAGGGGAGAACGGGATTGGTTGTGACACTTCTTACTCTCGTGTGTATTTCTCAGCACCAGTATATCTTACAAGACTATGTTCAATATTAGGTGAAAGAACAAGGTTTTAGGATGAAATGGGGACCCTTTAATCCTCATATCTCATTCCAACATGGAGCCATCACACTGGGCACTTGTGACAACCAGCCCCATCACAAGGTTGAATTTCACACAATACAGGGTTGGATGTCACAATGTTTGCTATTAGCTCATTCATTTTGGAACAGGAAATTAAGCAAAAAAGTATCCAGTTTTAGAAATAGCCTTTCCTTGATTGAGCGATATTCTCCCCCAAAAATCAGCATTTTATACCATGGGAAGAAGATATGACATTTTGAGTAAATTGGTGTGTGTATGCGGGTGTGTGAGAGAAAGAAATATGAGTGGGAGAGAGGCAACGGGGGTTATTTAGCATGACGTTTTCTGCAGGTTTCCTCGTGGTTCTATTTAAAGTCACGTTCTCAGAACGTTCAGAGAACATTTAAGAAACAACTTTCTTCTGTGGGAATTTCAGTACTTCAGCATAACGTTTTCTGCAGGTTTCTTCATGGTTCAATTTAAAATAAGGTTCTCAGAACATTAAGAAAACGTTCCATTAAAATCACAATACATTTTTTCTGTGGGGGAGGCTTTAATATTGCTTTAATATCAGCTTTAAAATTGCAGATAGATTGTGGCTTCCATCAATGGAATTGTCTGCACTATTTCCAATCCCCCATATATTTTGGGGTATATACAGTTGAAGTCGGGAAGTTTACATACACCTTAGCCAAATACACTTAAACTCAGTTTTTAACAAATCCTGACATTTAATCCTAGAAAAATATTCCCTGTTTTAGGTCAGTTAGGATCACGACTTTATTTTAAGAATGTGAAATGTCAGAATAATATTAGAGAGAATTATTTATTTCAGCTTTTATTTCTTTCATCACATTCCCGGTGGGTCAAAAGTATACATACACTCTATTAGTACTTGGTAGCATTGCCTTTAAATTGTTTAACTTGTGTCAAACATTTCAGGTAGCCTTCCACAAGCTTCCCACAATAAGTTGGGTGAACATTGGCCCATTGGCCCATTCCTCCTGACAGAGCTGGAGTAACTGAGTCAGGTTTGTAGGCCTCCTTGCACACACACGCTTTTTCAGTTCTGCCCACAAAATGTCTATAGGATTGAGGTCAGGGCTTTGTGATGGCCACTCCAAAACCTTGACTTTGTTGTCCTTAAGCCATTTTGTCACAACTTTGAAGTATACTTGGGGTCATTGTCCATATGGAATCAAGCTTTAACTTCCTGACTGATGTCTTGAGATGTTGCTTCAATATATCCACATAATTTTCCCTCCTCATGCCATCTATTTTGTGAAGTGCACCAGCCCCCCTGCAGCAAAGCACCCCCACAACATGATGCTGCCACCCTCGTACTTCACGGTTGGGATGGTGTTCTTTCGGCTTGCAAGCCTCCCCCTTTTTCCTCCAAACATAACGATGGTCATTATGGCCAAAATGTTCTATTTTTGTTTCATCAGACCAGAGGACATTTCTCCAAAAAGTAAGACCTTTGTCCCCATGTGCAGTTGCAAACCATAGTCTGGCTTTTATATGGCGGTTTTGAAGCAGTGGCTTCTCCTTGCTGAGCAGCCTTACAGGTTATGTCGAAAAAGGACTCCTTTTACTGTGGATACAGATACTTTTGTACCCATTTCCTCCAGCATCTTCACAAGGTCCTATGCTGTTGTTCTGGGATTGATTTGCACTTTTCGCACCAAAGTACGTTCATCTCTAGAAGACAGAGCACATCTCCGTTCTGAGCGGTATGACGGCTGCGTGGTCCCATGGTGTTTATACTTGCATACTATTGTTTGTACAGATGAACGTGGTACCTTCAGGAGTTTGGAAATTGCTCCCAAGGATGAACCAGACTTGTGGAGGTACTAATACATACATTTTACGGACACAGTATATTTTATAATTAGTTGTCATTTGTTCATTTTTAGTTCCATCTTTCAGCTCTACTCAACTCCTCCCATCTATCACTGAACACTATCCAGTTTTTATTTTCAACTGTGCTGTGATGTTTCACAAAATTTCCCGAACCTTTCCATTCTCATAGATTCTACGTATTGTAAATTCAAGATAAAAACATTTGCTAAGAGTATTATTATATTATTGATCGATTGACTATGATTTTTTAAATCACCCAGCAGTGATATTTGCAGAGTTAGCTCCAGGTAAATGTTGAAATTCTTTAGCCATTCCTGAACCTGCTACCAAAAACAAGCTACAGTGCATTCAGAAAGTATTCAGACCCCTTGACTTTTTCCACATTTTGTTACGTTCCAGCCTTATTCTAAAATCGATTAAATATTTTTTTTCCTCATCAATCTACACACAATACTCAATAATGACAATCCAATAATGACCATTTTAAAAACTGAAATATTATATTTACATAAAAGTAGTAGACCCTTTACTGGGTACTTTGTTGAAGCACCTTTGGCAGCGATTACAGCCTCAAGTCTTCTTGGGTATGACGCTACAAGCTTGGCACACCTGTATTTGGGGAGTTTCTTTCATTCTTCTCTGCAGATCCTCTCAAGCTCTGTCAGGTTGGATGGAGAGTCTCACTGCACAGCTATATTCAGGTCTCTCCAGAGATGTTCGATCGGCTTCAAGTCTGGGCTCTGGCTGGGCCACTTAAGGACATTCAGAGCCTTGTCCCTAAACCACTCCTGTGTTGTCTTGCCTGTGTGCTTCGGGTCATTGTCTTGTTGGAAGGTGAACCTTCATCCCAGTCAGAGGTCCTGAGCCCTCTGGAGCAGGTTTTTGTCAAGGAGCTCTCTGTACTTTGCTCCGTTCATCTTGCCCTCGATCCTGACGAGTCTCCCAGTCCCTGCCGCTGAAAAACATCCCCACAGCATGATGCTGCCACCACCATGCTTCACCATAGGGATAGTGCCAGGTTTCCTCCAGATGTGACACTTGGCATTCAGGCCAAAGAGTTCACACTTGGTTTCATCAGACAAGATCATCTTGTTTCTCATGGTCTGATATGTGTCTCACGGGCTGTCATGTGTTGTTTACTGTGGAGTGGCTTCTGTTTGGCAACCCTACCATAAAGGCCTCATTGGTGGAGTGCTGCAGAGATGGTTGTCCTTCTGGAAGGTTCTCCCATCTCAATAGAGGAACTCTAGTGCTCTGTCAGAGTGACCATCGGGTTCTTGGTCACCTCCCTGACCAGACCCTTCTCCCCAGTTTGCTCAGTTTGGCTGGGCGGCCAGATCTAGAAAGAGTATTGGTGGTTCCAAACTTCTTCCATTTAAGAATGATTGAGGCCACTGTGTTCTTGGGGACCTTCGATGCTGCAGACATTTTTTGGTATCCTCCCCCAGTTCTGTGCCTCGACACAATCCTGTCTCGGCTCTTCGACCTCATGGCTTGGTTTTAGCTCTGCCATTAACTGTCAACTGTGGGACCTTATATAGATAGGTGTGTGCCTTTCCAAATCATGTCCAATCAAAGGGTCTGAATACCTACGTAAATAAGGTCTCCCTGTTTTTTATTAATACATTTGCAAAAATGTTTAAAAATAAAAAATAAAAATAGAAACTGTTTTCACTTTGTAATTATGGTGTATTGTGTGTAGATTGATGAGGAAAATGTTGTATTTAATCCATTTTAGAAAAAGGCTGGAACTTAACAAAATGTGGACAAAGTGAAGGGGTCTGAACACTCTAAATGCATTGTACAGTACATATGGTATGTAGCATAACAAATGATAATGATTCTGTCTCTTCGCAGCAAAATCTGCAGAGCTGGGATGGTTGTATCCCCTTATATATAACATTCTATTGGTTGCAAGAATTTTGTATAATAATTTAAATTGAAAACCTCTTAAGTTTTGAATCCAGCGTTGTGCCATAGAATAGGTACATTTTTTGGTCCTTAAATGAAACTGGCATACTTTTATATTTATCACAACTTTCTTTAGCCAATTTTGGACTTTAATGCAGGGCCCGACAGACTAGTCCCTTACTTTCTTCCACTTCCTCTTTTCTCTTCCATTTTCGCAGTAATGCTGCAATTAGTAACGTTCAAAGATCGTTCTAAGAATGTGATTCAAAAACATATACATTCCGTTCTCGGCATCAACAAAACTCTCTATATCCTCTACAGTATCTTGCTAAGTGTGTTCAGGTGTGTTGGCCATGCCCACTAAATGACCACACCTGATTTTAATAGACAAAAATGAACAACTTTGTGTGAGTTAAAAGAACGTGGCATGCTAGCGCTATCCTGGTGGCGCAATGGACTAATTCCATGGATAAACAACACAAGACCATAGGTTTGAATCTCACTGACACATACTAAAATGAAGAATGTGTTTGCATGTTTAATCCCGAAGCAAATTCATTTCCATGTGTCTTTTCTGTGCTTGGAATTAATAACAGTTAAACTAGCAGTGTTATTAAAAGCCTTATTGAAACATGTTCTCAGAAAGCTATTTAATTGCCTTCAAATAACCTATAAAATGTCCATTCTTAGAACATTCATGAAACCTCCCAAATAAATGTTCAGGGAACCATAGTAAAAAGTTCTTAAAACCTCCCAGCAACCTATAATTGTACATTCCCAGAAAAAGGCAACATTTTAAAAAACTTTAAGTTCTACCGGTCAGGAAAATGATGGCTTTGTTCTGAGAACCAATGGGAAACCAAAAACGTACGTTCCCACAATTTCCAAGGAACCAAATGTGCTACCTGGGAAGGGAGCTCTTTATAGCACAATCACAATTTTTTTGTATTCTGGCAGTGGCAATTTTATAATGGAGTTGATGGTGACAACCAACCCCACATTCCATGTGATCCTGTGTGGCTCAGTTGGTAGAGCATGGCACTTGCAGGGTTGTGGGTTCGATTCCCTAGAGGGACAAGTACAAAAAAAGCAGGAAAATGTATGATCTCACTACTGTAAGTCTCTGTGAATAACAGTGTCTGCTAAATAACTCAAATGTAAAATATATTTGACAACTGAACCATAGCTAATTAAGATACTAGTTACCACATGACCTAGGAACTCAGAAATAGGTTTAAAATATAGCTATGCTTTTTTTTATTATCAAACAAACATAATTCTTCATGGATACTCCCATAATCCCAAAAATGTTCTACTTTCACCTATGAAAAACACATAAATAAAAACACGTCAACGTTTTTTATATCTTGTGAGAGCCTGAGCTGTTGTAGAAATGCACATGCATATTTAAAGGACTTCAATCTTTAAGGCCCAGTGCAGTCAAACATGTAATTTTGCCCTTTGCTAAGAAGTAATTTTTGTTCATTTTTTACATTTTTTAATTTAAAACAATCACAGAAATTAGATTTTTTTAAATGGCTGCATTGGACTAGTAGCCATGTACACTTGTACCCGTATACAGGTTGAAAATTGTATATTTGGTCACTGATAAGTGCCACCATTGGAACGTTGGTAGCTGTTCAGTAATACGCTGTAAATGACGTCAGAGCTCAGGCTCTACTCTTCACAGCGCCGTGTGGATTTTGACTGACAGCCGTTCTGAACATAGAGATCATAAATCTTAACACTGTATATGACTTCATGATATGGAAATGTGAAGTGCAAAAGCAGTATTAAGTATAATTGTCAACGTCTCATCTTTCAAAATACATCAAGTCACAATGTTGCCCCCATCCCTCGCGCTAATTGGGCAACTTTTGCGCATTGTTTGTTGTCTGAGTAAGGGAAATGCTGTAAATTAAGAGGACTTGATGTATCCAGTATCTACATTTATGATCACTATGTTTGATGTAGTCATACAGTTACAAGATGACATGGCATCATATCCTGGCATCATATCCTATGTTTGTCTATTGTGAAGAAAATGTGCATCGGAACACGCACTTGAATGCAGGCATGACTCCTTTTCTCACCAAAATTCCGATCTGATTCTCTGAATTGCCCTGTGAAAGCATAACACTGTAAGATCCTATTCTCTAACTTAGATAGTCATGTTGGCAATAGAATAAGCTTTCAAATTATGCCCACGTGACCCAGATTGAGATTTATACCGTTTTTGAATTGGATAAACAACAACAGTAATTGTGTAATGGCGATGATGCAGTATCGTGTTCCAAACACAACAACTACAAGTGTGCTTGCTCTAGTTCCTCAAGGGCACGGCTAAAGTAGGAGAGCAAAAACAAGCACCTTGTAGTTGACGGACTCTTCTTTGAGTCATAAAAGTGCATAGAAATGACTTAAGGAACTATGCACACTTTAGAGAGGTGTGTGGCCACTTGGAGACACCAGTTAGTCCTCTCACTCATGTTGTTATGTTGCACCTACCCCACATATTCCAGGAATATTCTCATCGTGTTACTGAAGGTATGCAAAGTATTTTGTTATCAACAAATGCGGAGAAAAGTACAGTAAATGTAAAATGCACATAAAATCAACAGCGTAATGTTTGGATTCAGTCTTGTGTCAGGTGAACTGTTGTGCCCTCACCTTTGGTCTAATAATTGTCCCATAATATCCAAACTGTTCCCTTTCAATTGTTACCATGGTTATGCATATGCTTTTTCTTCTGTGAGAATCTTTTCAATGTAGCCCTGTCCATATAGGTCAATTCCCACGAGTGTAAAGGGTTAAAGTACTTGGGGGAAAATGCTTGCAAACCTTTGAGCTTAAATTTATCGGTCTCCTCATTAGTATATGGTACCAAACCACAGAACGTGGAATACACAAGGTTTGGCCTCCAGCTACAGTACATTCCTATGGAACATCAAACCCATAGCTTTATCAGACTGCCTGAAGCTAAGAGCAGGACATCTTTCCCTTACATCTCCCTGACAGTCTCTAAATCAAAACTCCCATCTCCCGGGACCATATAAATAACCTCGATGGAGTTGCTGACTAATTGATAACGTTACAATCTGAAACATTTTCAGAGGAGGGCCTTAATTGAAAACATTGGGGAGGAAGACAGGATTATGTCTGTGGAGACTGACGTGAGAGAGAGAGAGGGAAAGGAGGAGGGTGAAGGAGGTGGGGGGAGGTAGCCTTCGTCTTTGGAGTCTTTGATCTCTGTACTTGTCTGCCATGCTGTTTTCCTTCAAGGCTTCCTGGTTTGTTTCAGTAGACACCGGGCCCAGGCCCCACTCTGGGGGAATAGGATCACTAATGGATCACTTTAGGGAGGCCTATTCTTTATGGCCAGCCTAAGTGTTATCATCTGGGGTTAAAGACACTGACCGCAAAACAGAGGAGAGAGCTGCTGGCTGGGCTGGAGTTTTTCTGACGGACTGGAGAGCAGAGAGAGGAGATAACCTTCTCTTGGGGATTACAGTAGAAGGGCCTTTGGGGTGTGTTGTATATGTGTGTGTGTGTGTGTGTGTGTGTGTGTGTGTGTGTGTGTGTGTGTGTGTGTGTGTGTGTGTGTGTGTGTGTGTGTGTGTGTGTGTGTGTGTGTGTGTGTGTGAGTGAAAATGGTCTTGATCTTTCTGCGTGGCGTCCTACATGGGGAAAAACACTCTGGAGTCTGACGTTCCCAACCAGAATCTGCCATTCCATTAGAAACCATTTATCAGTCAGTTGCACAAGAGAGTCAGGGAGTCAGGCGGCAATAGATTCCAGAGGTTAAGGGTGACCCTGGCCCTTTGCCTTAAAGAGTTAAAGGGGTTTATCTATCCACAGGACCTGTCATTGCCTGACTGGCTGAAATGAGTAGCAGTCCATCAGATAAGCTGCCGAGGAAGAAAGAAACAGGTCTCTTAAAACAATAATTATCTGACTGTGTTTTTCTGTTTAACGAGTGCACAGAAGGTGTGATTGACAAGCAGGAGGCTCTTTAATTGGATGTGATATATTCCATCAGTAGGTTAATTGCCAGGTGGTTTTGATTATTTAGAAGTGTCAATCTCACCTGATAATTGAATTCAATCATTTCATTTGACAAATGTATTTTTCTCACATATGAGTGTCAGTTAAAATCATAACTGTGAAGAGTGCAATGAATGAATACACACTCCCTCCACTTAGCCTATAACCAAAGAGACTCGACTACTGCTTCTATAATTCAGCAATATGACATATTTAGTTTCCTTGCCCTTAAACAAGTCCAAAGTGTCACTCAATAAACTGCTTTCAAGGTAAGCAAAATATATAAATACATAACTTCACTGAACTGTTCCTTTAATACATAACAAGTAATCAATCAGAAAGTGAGTAATTTGACTCCAATGCCTGTGGTACATACAGGAATATAACACTTAAAGGGGGAACCTGTCGTAAAATAGCCAATAACATGTGTTTCAAATTGCCCGTTGGTAATAGATTGGTTTACTAGAGGTGGCTAGTTATCGTCCTGGTGGCATTTCACACACACGCAGACACACACACACAGATGCCCCCAACACACACACACACACACACCCACACACACACACACACACACTTCCCTGTGTTGATAAAGCACCAGGGAATTCTAAGTCAATTAGTGTGCCACACCAAAATTCCTGCAGTCAAGCTGGCCAATTAAATCTCAGAATTCCCAGTCATGGTTTTGGGCTCTTCCTGTTGACTTCCTGGTTAGGGTTAGCTGTAGTTATTTCCAGATCACAGCACCTCTACACTGTGTGTGAGATGGTAAAACGGTATTATATATTTAGAGAGTGGCATGATGAGGATAATTGGATTAGAACAAATGTGCACTGTTAGATGAATGTAGAAAAGATGCAATGGGCAGGGAAACATTCATTAAAACTATTGCAATAAATGTTTGTGGAAGCATCTTATTTCAGTATGGTATCATTTTTTCCCCGTCACTGTTCTGTATGGTTAAGCCACTGACCTATTATCATTCTGTTTGTTGGTTTCAGCTCTACAACTACGACCACGAAATCCGCTTTGCCGAAACAAAGTCGCTTGTTTGTTTTTTTATATTTGCTTTCTTCTTTGCTCTTGAGTGAAAATCTCTCTGGAGAAAAAAAAAAAGATGTGTTCATTGTTTTTAAGTCGCAAGCTTTTATTATGAGCTCTTTTTGTTCTCGGTCGGAGTTTGCAAATTGTTGTTTTGCTGTGACGTTACGCAAACGGAGCATAACAATCACCACTCCACAGTGGAGACTCAACTTGAGAGGGAAAGAGCTGAGAACTCAGCACACCCGAATCATATGGTGCGTGTGAATGTAATGTACAGATATGTGTTTGATGACTACACTCTTAGGGGGGGAAAAAAAGGTGCCATCTGCCCTGTTGGTTCCAGGAACAACCCTTTTGAGTTCCATTTGGAACCCATTACAAAGAGGGTTCTACATGGAACCCAAAAGAGTTCTACCTGGAATCAAAACGGTTTGACCTGGAACCAAAAAGGGTTTTCCTATGGGGACAGTCGAAAATCCCTTTTGGAACCCTTTCTTCCTAAGAGTGTACAAGGTATCTCTAAATCTGCAATCTTTTAGACATTCAGAAACTAATTCAGATTCAAAAGTGGATGATTATGATGATCAAAGACCATAAGATCTGTGCTTTTTCTTTTACATGCATTTTTAGAATATTCAGTATTCCACATTTCAAGGTACAGTACTATAGAAGGAAACTTTGTCCCATGACTAAACCGCTGCACGCAATACTTTTTAATGACATCTGACCTTCACCGAAATATGGTCTTGATCTAACATCACAAAGACGTTAAAAGGACATTACAGTATGTGGTTTATTTTAATGTTTAACCTTTTATCGTTATATATCCTCTTCTAAGCTTGTGTGATCCAGACATTGCTTGTGGTGCTTGTTAAACCATCTTGGATAACAAACAAAACGTCCCTGCCGTGATGAACACAAAGGGACAGGGGAGCGTTCTACCACTCAGTCTACCACAGCACTCTCTTTGTCTCCTCGGGGGCGGGTTACTTACAAAGCTGAATTTCCCCATGACTGAAGTTTAAGTTAACTAAACATTTTTTGGGGATCCCGCTGAATTTGTGGCTGTGTGCAATCCCTTTAACGAGCTCCATCTTTGACCTTGGTTGTATGTTTCCCGAGATGTCATGTCTTGTAACTCACCGAAATACTTTAATGTCCAGATGATTTAACGTTAAAGGGGAAGGATTGAGAAGAGGGCTCACCGCCAGGGAGCTAAAATAATACTGCCTAAAAAATGAATTATAAACACTAAATACATCCTACAGATCAGTAGAGGACATCCAAAGCAACTTCATTACAGTAACTTAGACTGTCCATGGTTTTAGACCTAAAATATGGAGTCATAATACCTGTCATAGGATGTGAAGAGAAATGTCATCATCAATAACTGGTCTTTTTTTTCCATTCAAAAACCTTATGAAATGACTTACAAAGGCCCATATTTCTAAGATTGTCTTCATAGTTTTCCCATCAAGCATAACGAACAGGAGTTCCCTGTAAAAGCTGGAGTTTCACTGTCTCTTGCTTTTCCCTGGTCTTTAGTAAAAGGGACTCTATAAAACACATTGTTTACATTGGCCCAAACCACAGTTGTGTTAGAGGGGGTTTCCTACTTGTAACTTTCCTTTTTCCCCCTCCGTCTGTCTGACTGTAAATTTGTACAGTATGTTTCCAGTAAAAACAAAATGAATGAGTCTCTTCTCCGTCACTTTAGATCTGAGAGGAAGAGAACAGAGCAGAGAGCAGGAGTTGGCCCGAGACACACAGTTCAGAGACAGGCTTGCCACGCCATTGTTTGTGGCTCTCACAGACCTGTAATCAGATTTCTGGAGGTTTCGGAAAGCCATCGCCAGGATAATTCTTTAAAGACTTCACCAGTTCGTCCTCAAAGGCACGACGATGTCCAGCAAAACAATATCGAGACTCTTTCTCAAACTCCTATCCTGCTGTAATCATATCTATTTTCAAAGGAAATATATTCCACACAAATATTTGTATGCGCTGTTAGAATTGATTTAAATATGATTTTGAATACGGTTATGTCCCTTGCTAAATCAGTTTGTTTTTGTCAAATTGCTCGAGGCTGGTTGAAGGTTTCGTCCGGGTTTTAGAGTTGGGGCTGGGAAACCCTGTTTGAATCAGTGTGATGGAACACATGTGTCCAGGTCCTTATCGGAACCGACATCTTCTACTGATGGCCTTTGAAATAACTGGCTCCACCGGGTAATTGGACTTGAAAGAGCTGATTCTCCCAGGGTGCCGTTTTGCATACTGTCGGGCCATCCGGAGCCAGGCCGCGTGGCTCTGCTGCTGACGCCCGGCCGTGTCTGGAGACTTGTTATAAAAGAGAAACATACGCACGTATACACACACAGATATACACACACACACACACACACACAGAGATAGTTGACACTCGTCAGTGTCCAGAGACTTGTTCTAAGTGGTCAGGTAAAGCCAGGCAACACCCCTAGGGAAGATTTGGATCTCTGGAGTGGGACCCTCTGTCTCATTCATTAGCGGCTACAGACCATACACACAAAGTCAACGACATAACACACCACAGAATGACATGGATGTTCTCTACCACTCCGGACAAAACCCGTGTTAGACCCGCAAGTGAAAAACAAGTGTCGACGTCCTAATATGTCTACCACATCTCCAACAGATGCCTCGAAGGACTTGACGTATCTTCACTAAGAGTTAGTTAGCAGGCCGTTCTCAGCCAGACACAGCCCCAGTCTCATTACATAGTTTGTTTCTCAATTAAACATATAGAAAAAAATAAAAAAAATAAAAAGCCCACGTAATGATCTCTTTAGATGTGCAAATTGCCATGGTAATATAACGTTCTTTAATTAGACACCTCTGGTCGGGTTTGAGTCCTTTTATTTTTAGCGTCTTTTTCCATAGACGTAGAACAGAACAGACAAGCCCACGTAGCACTGAGAGGACGAGGTGTAGACTCGTAAGTGTCTCATAACTAGTCAATAAATCCATTTGCGTCATTTGAGAGAGTTGGTTTGCTCTGATGAAGGGTTCAATTGCCCCCGACATCATGATGCGATTATCACCGTTTTAGCAGTTACAGTGCGGCTGTCCGATTTCCTGCAACAAAAGTGTGTAGTGCCATTAGGGCGAGTAATTTCACACAGCAGGCCTCCATTTGGGCATACATGTGATCTGGGCGAAACGCACCCGGACACACAATGCACAAATAGACACACACACACACAAAACCTTGGTTAATGTTGGGGTTGTGTTTTACTCTACTAAACATTCTTTGTCCATCATGGGAGAGAAATACATCAGAAATACAACAGATGGCATACACAAGACTAGAGTGTGTGTGTGTGTGTGTGTGTGTGTGTGTGTGTGTGTGTGTGTGTGTGTGTGTGTACACTTGCACATACATACGATACATGCATGTGTCTGTGCATATCAACCACAACGTCATCTGACACAAACATTACACACCATGCCCTTAGACATTTGTATATGAAACATATAAACCGTGTCCCCTACGGTTTCCTAAATGGGCAAAAACCTTTAGACGTGGACGGTTCCATTCTAGTTCAAGGTCACCAATGAGTCGGCAGAACTTCCGGTCAGACCATTAGGGAGGTACAGTGGCGTCACGACGGTAAGTCTGCTACTGTGTCTTCTTTACACACACACACACACACACACGTGGTTCCACCATGATTCTCTCCATTCTCTCATGCAGCACAGACTCGAGTAGTCTGAATCCCAAATGGCTCCCTATTCCCAATACAGGCCATGGTCAAAAGTAGTGCACTATGTAGGGAATAGGGTGCCATTTGGGATGCATCCTCTGTCTTTCTCTGTGGACTACCACATACTTATAGTAATATGTATTTTTAAGTACCACAAACCATATGTAGATACAATGTGGGAGCTAAACTCCACAGCTCAACCATTCTTGGCTGCTTGGGCTTATTCGACAGAGTCCCAATATAGAAGTCAAACAAGTAATGTGAGCAAGCACCATGCCGACCGTCGATATTGAAAATAAAATAGTGCTCTCTTAAGAAAACTCCTGTCCCGGCACTTTAAACCTTAAAGGGTGTCTTATATAAACTGTGCAGGACCGGACTGACTGATATCTGATCAACTAGATCAATATTATTGGCTTCTATAGTCCACTGAAAACATAGCCCAAAGGTATGTCGTTTGGCAGAGAGCAGCTCGTGATGTGTCTAAGAATTGTTACCAGCTGGTGTGACTGCGGGGAACGCTTCTCTCTTAAAAACCTCAGTCAAAATAATACAAGTTCAAATGCAGCGTTCATAACCAGGTTGGTTTTAACTGCTGGCCGTCCACATTGATTTGCCTCTCCTTGGCAACCTTAAAGGGGAACTACACTTTTTGAAGATGTATTTTTTTCTACTTGTCCTTGGAAAGGAACTGTGCAATTTTCAATTTGGATTATTATTTTATTATTAACTTTTCAGCAGTCTTATTGAATGCCAGTCACTTTTAACCCTTTTTAGGGATTTTGGGGACCCCACCCTGATAATAGTTACAGTTTTAGTACACAGTTTTACTCAGGTTATTACCTTATGATGAGATTACAACGTCAGTGTAGTTAGTTTAGACAATTACTGTGAGAATTTCATAGTTTTAAATGGCCTCTTTGTATAGTTTGCTAGTTCTATATTCTTTCGCCTATATCCTGTTTACACTGTAGACCAAAGGAAGAGCATTTTACCTCAAATCAAATGCATTATCCCCGCTCTGGCAATACACATTGGGAATCCCATAGGGCGACTCACAATTGGCACAGCGTCATACGGGTTACGGTTTGGCCAGGGTAGGCCATCATTGTAAATAAGAATTTGTTCTTAACTGACTTGCCTAGTTAAATAAAAGCTCAATAAAAAAATAAAAACATAGATACCGGTAGATAGAAACCACTAGTGGAAGAGTTGCTGCTGCTGCCTGGCCCAGTCCGGTCCAAGGAATCCTTTTCTCTCACTGTGTGCCCTGAGGTCTAGATGGCCTGTCATAAGAAACATGAGTCCCCTCTGTAGCAGTGTGAACCACGGGGGGGTTTTAGCTGTGCCTCTGCGCCTCACCACATACAAACATTTTCAGGGACACCTCCAACCGACATCCTCCTCCTCCTCATCCTCCTCCACCTCATCCTCCTCCACCTCCTCCCGGTGGAGCTGCAGTGTGAGAGACGAGAGGAGAAAAGCTGTTGTTAATAAAAAAGTGTTTCAAAAGAATAAAAAGAGGATGAAAAGGAGAGGTGAAATTGAGCGGGCCCTGGCTGTGTTATTCCTTCACCGTATGGGAGCTGGCCTCTCGCGGTGTGTGTGTGTGTGTGTGTGTGCCTGCGTGTGTGTCCGACGCTCTCGAGCCGACGGGGGCCCAATGGGGGGGCTGAGGGAGGGGTCCAAGGATCACTGACCATTTCTGGCCCCGGGGCACGGCAAATTATTTGCCTCTCTGAGGCTTCAAAGGGGAGCAATTACACTTAAGTAACTAAATGAATAGATAGCCCAGCTAGGAGGCAGTTTGGGGAAACAGAGAAGCCCTTTGAGGGGAAGAAGAAGAGAAAGGCACCACACCTCTGGAGTAATGTGCAACAGCTCCCAGCTTGCATCACAGGGAGAAAGGAGAAGAAGGAGAAGTACAGGAGGAAAGAAAATAAAGTAATGCCACTGACTGAGCAAAGAAAAGAAGAGAAGACACTGAAGAAGGGAAGATGGAACAGAGGAGGATGGTGCCAGCGTTTGGCGCCTGTCAAAAGGCAAAACAAAACAAATTCAGGCATGGCTTCCTAACTCCACCTCCATGAGTTACATGTTTCTAGAGCGGCGGCGCCGCCTTGAACTGAAGGCATTCCGAATGTTCCAATATACCATAGCAGCACATACGAAGTCAACTCAGCCCCCCCCCACCCCAATGAAAAGTCCCATTGAGCCCCATTGAGTGGACTGGAGAGGCTGTGAGGCTGCTTCTTTGGCAGGCTTAGCTCACCTGCAGAGAGGCCTCTATAGTCGTATAAAGAGGCTTAGCAGCTGCCAGGGCTGTAAGTCTATGGCACCTAGTGGGAGAGGAGAATAGGGAAATGTAGGCCCCCCTTTCAATGGCCCTCGCCACTTAGTAACAGAAGGCATGTGCCAAACTTGCAGAATGAGAATGAGGAGAATGAAAACGTTCCCTTTGGAGTTCACTAAATATCGGCAGTGGCGGCGACTCTTTCTTTGTTGTCAAAGTGAAGTCACTCTCTCACACACACACACTCTCTCTCTCTCGTCTTTCTCTCTCTCATAATTTCTCTATGAATAAAAGGACAATGAATGAAATCAATTCAGTCAAAGACCCCCAACCAAAACAGCAGAGATAAAGCAACAACGAGATAAAGAGAAAGAGAGAGAGATAAAGAGAGAAAGAGAGATAAAGAGAGAGAGAGAGATAAAGAGAGAGAAGGACAAACACCATTGTAAATATAACCCATATTTATGCTAATTTATTTTCCCTTGTATACCTTAACCATTTGTACATTGTTAAAACACTGTATATATATATAATTGTATATAATTTGATATTTCAAACTTTTTTAACTTTAACAAATCAAAAACTGAAAAATTGGGCATGCAAAATTATTCAGCCCCATTACTTTCAGTGCAGCAAACTCTCTCCAGAAGTTCAGTGAGGATCTCTGAATGATCCAATGTTGACCTAAATGACTAATGCTGATAAATACAATCCACCTGTGTGTAATCAAGTCTCCGTATAAATGCACCTGCACTGTGATAGTCTCAGAGGTCCGTTAAAAGCGCAGAGAGCATCATGAAGAACAAGGAACACACCAGGCAGGTCCGAGATACTGTTGTGAAGAAGTTTAAAACCGGATTTGGATACAAAAAGATTTCCCAAGCTTTAAACATCCCAAGGAGCACTGTGCAAGCGATAATATTGAAATGGAAGGAGTATCAGACCACTGCAAATCTACCAAGACCTGGCCGTCCCTCTAAACTTTCAGCTCATACAAGGAGAAGACTGATCAGAGATGCAGCCAAGAGGCCCATGATCACTCTGGATGAACTGCAGAGATTTACAGCTGAGGTGGGAGACTCTGTCCATAGGACAACAATCAGTTGTATATTGCACAAATCTGGCCTTTATGGAAGAGTGGCAAGAAGAAAGCCATTTCTTAAAGATATCCATAAAAAGTGTTGTTTAAAGTTTGCCACAAGCCACCTGGGAGACACACCAAACATGTGGAAGAAGGTGCTCTGGTCAGATGAAACTAAATTTGAACTTTTTGGCAACACGTTATGTTTGGCGTAAAAGCAACACAGCTCATCACCCTGAACACACCATCTCCACTGTCAAACATGGTGGTGGCAGCATCATGGTTTGGGCCTGCTTTTCTTCAGCAGGGACAGGGAAGATGGTTAAAATTGATGGGAAGATGGATGGAGCCAAATACAGGACCATTCTGGAAGAAAACCTGATGGAGTCTGCAAAAGACCTGAGACTGGGACGGAGATTTGTTTTCCAAAAAGACAATGATCCAAAACATAAAGCAAAATCTACAATGGAATGGTTCAAAAATAAACATATCCAGGTGTTAGAATGTCAAAGTCCAGACCTGAATCCAATCGAGAATCTATGGAAAGAACTGAAAACTGCTGTTCACAAATGCTCTCCATCCAACCTCACTGACCTCGAGCTGTTTTGCACAGAGGAATGTGAAAAAATGTCAGTCTCTCGATGTGCAAAACTGATAGAGACATACCCCAAGCAACTTACAGCTGTAATCGCAGCAAAAGGTGGCGCTACAAAGTATTAACTTAAGGGGGCTGAATAATTTTGCACACCTAATTTTTCAGTTTTTGATTTGTTAAAAAAGTTTGAAATATCCAATAAATGTCGTTCCACTTCATGATTGTGTCCCACTTGTTGTTGATTCTTCACAAACAAATACAGTTTTATATCTTTATGTTTGAAGCCTGAAATGTGGCAAAAGGTCGCAAAGTTCAAGGGGGCCGAATACTTTCGCAAGGCACTGTATATATATATGACATTTGCAATGTCTTTATTGTTTTGAAACTTCTGTATGTGTGATGTTTACTGTTAATTCTTATTGTTTATTTCACCTTATATATTATCTACCTCACTTGCTTTGGCAATGTTAGCACATGTTTCCCATGCCAATAAAGCCCTTGAATTGAATTGATAAAGAGAGAGAAGAGAGAGAGAGAGAGAGAGAGAGAGAGAGAGAGAGAGAGAGAGAGAGAAGAGAGAAAGAGAGAAAGAGAGAAAGAGAGAGAGACTAGGGGCCTGGGTCCCGAAGTGTGGAAGCCATCAATTACATAGCTAAAGCTACCAACCCAGCAGGACAGGGGCATTAGAATGCAGACATAGGCATGCAGGGCCGTAGGGGTCCCATAGGCAGCAGATGCCTAGCGTAGCGGTCAAAAGAGCACCCAGGGGCATATAGTATAATGGTATAGAGGAGGCATATGCACTGTGAGGAATTTTCTTTCTATTGACATGATAGAACTGAGGAAGAATAGGAAATTCAAATGGCATGATGAGTGAAATAGTGAGTCAATAAAAGCTATAGGTTATTTAAAGGTTATAATAACTTATCGGTTTGCTCTGCATGTGGGGGTTGATCCATCCAATTCTGATTTGCAATATTATCGCAAAACCTAATATGAGACTTTTCTTGACATATTAACACATACAGTAGCTAATGTCCCTTTTCCTGACATATTATTGAATAGCTACCTATTCAATAATTACATCTGTAACCACGTGTATGTGACCAATAAAATGGGACTTGATTTGAGGTATTGCTAAAACTGTATGAGTCTCCAACAGCGCTTGATGCTGCAACAAGTCTGCTGTTCAAGCCGATCCAGTAATCCAAAATATGCAACAGCAATTCCTCCACCCTCCATACCCCCCCCTAACAGGATTCCCCCCCGGCATCTCCCTATTCGTGCCGCTCAGCAAGCCTCTATCCCCTCCAGGCTCCTGGGCTCCAGGCTTCCTCCGCCTTCCTACCACGGCTAATTTAGAAGGGCCTCCAGGCGATCTCTCTTCACAGTCAGAAAAGTGCAATTGTATTTTCCAGCTCATTAAGCAATAGCACAAAAAGAAGACTCCCCCATCTACTTTCCTGTCCACCCTCTGTTCAGAGAGAGGGAGAGAAGGATGGAGGGAGGGAGGGCTAAATAAGTGCTACGTTTGAGGAGAAAACGAAGAAAGAGAAAGATGGAGAACGAGAGAGAGAGGGGGGAGAAGGAGAAATACGACTAAGTGACCTACTAAATTAAATGTGTGCACCTGTATCAGATTGTTTGTATTAGCTAGACACTCGGGAGGCATCTTCTTAAATTCTCGACTCCTCCGTCACCACCCACAATTCCCCCCCTCCCTCTCTTCATCACTCCATCTTTCCAAAGCCAATCCCACTGCTCACTTGGTTCCAGTGAGTCCCATTGAAAAGCAACCCGTGATTGTTTATTGAAAGAGCCTTTTAACTCTGCCAGCCCATTCCATTGTTGGGGCTTTTTCATGGGGAGGACTTTGAAATTGTAATCTCAAGACGGCTCAAGAGCACACTATTTGTCCTGACCTTTACTGCTTGTAATAACATTATTAGTACTATAGTATCAAACAAGTGCAATCCGGCAGAATCAAGGGCGATAGTGAAGAACCAATGGGGATCTCTTTAAAAGTGGAGATAGAGCGTGGTTTTTGAAAAGTCACAATGACACTGTGAATAATACACATGACCCTATGTGAGATATACACACGACCCTATGTGAAATATACACACGGTCCTATCTGAAATACACACACGACCCTATCTGAAATACAGAGATGACCCTATGTGAGATATACACACGACCCTATGTGAAATACACACACGGTCCTATCTGAAATACACACACGGTCCTATCTGAAATACAGAGATGACCCTATGTGAGATATACACACGACCCTATGTGAAATACACACACGGTCCTATCTGAAATACACACACGGCCCTATCTGAAATACAGAGATGACCCTATGTGAAATATACACACGACCCTATGTGAAATATACACACGGCCCTATCTGAAATACACACACGGCCCTATCTGAAATACAGAGATGACCCTATGTGAAATATACACACGACCCTATGTGAAATATACACACGACCCTATGTGAAATACAGAGATGACCCTATGTGAAATATACACACGACCCTATGTGAAATATACACACGACCCTATGTGAAATATACACACGGTCCTATCTGAAATACACACACGGCCCTATCTGAAATACAGAGATGACCCTATGTGAAATATACACACGACCCTATGTGAAATATACACACGACCCTATGTGAAATACAGAGATGACCCTATGTGAAATATACACACGACCCTATGTGAAATATACACATGACCCTATGTGAGATATACACACGACCCTATGTGAAATATACACACGACCCTATGTGAAATATACACACGACCCTATGTGAAATATACACACGACCCTATGTGAAATATACACACGACCCTATGTGAAATATACACACGACCCTATGTGAAATATACACACGACCCTATGTGAAATATACACACGACCCTATGTGAAATATACACACGACCCTATGTGAAATATACACACGACCCTATGTGAAATATACACACAGCCCTATGTGAAATATACACACGACCCTATGTGAAATATACACACGACCCTATGTGAAATATACACACAGCCCTATGTGAAATATACACACGACCCTATGTGAAATATACACACAGCCCTATGTGAAATATACACACGACCCTATGTGAAATATACACACGACCCTATGTGAAATATACACACGACCCTATGTGAAATATACACACGACCCTATGTGAAATATACACACGACCCTATGTGAAATATACACACGACCCTATGTGAAATATACACACGACCCTATGTGAAATATACACACGACCCTATGTGAAATACACACACAGCCCTATGTGAAATACACACACAGCCCTATGTGAAATACACACACAGCCCTATGTGAAATACACACACAGCCCTATGTGAAATACACACACAGCCCTATGTGAGATATAGAGATGACCATAGGGTAATCAAAGAATCTCTACTATAGATACTCACTTAAAAGTTAACGGAATTGGTTAAAGCAACCGACCTTGCAAAAGGTGAAAAGGATGGGTTTAGGTCATCAATATTACTATCTGGCATGAAGTTTATCACGTATCGGTATAAAGTCTCATTCCATTTGACTCGGAGTGAGCTTATCGCTATTTTCCTCTCAACATCACAAAAGGAGCATTTGTTTCAAGACACTGTTGCT
This sequence comes from Oncorhynchus masou masou, assembly GCF_036934945.1. NCBI lineage: Eukaryota > Metazoa > Chordata > Actinopteri > Salmoniformes > Salmonidae > Oncorhynchus > Oncorhynchus masou. Next base: position 12,145,695 of record NC_088215.1, on the reverse strand, counting down.
TCGTAGTCAGAAAATTACCCATGGGAACATTACTCAACAGCGTCTACTATCTTTCTCGTGACAAGGGTTATCGCAATACTAATTTGGTGCCAGGACATGAGACGTTCAATAAGAAAATGACAAGAATGCCCTTTCAACTTTTTTGATACAAATCACACCATTTTTAAAAATTGCAATTATTCCATGGTTTGATGAGATGTTTGATTGGTGTGTGTGTGTGTGTCTGTGTATCTTTTTACTCATATAACACAATAACGATTTAGAGAATATTTGGGTTTTCATTGATAAAAACCATCTCTGAGAGGCTGTGAACAGCCATGAATAACCATCTGATATTCAGTGGAACCAGATGGGCTGGATGTGCTGTCACAAGTTCTTTGGTCTGACAAAGTGTGAGGACACACACACACACATAACAAGGCTTCAGGATCAGGACACAACAAACACTGCTTTGATAACCTACTTATATCACCCAAACACACGCACACACACACACAACCTTTTTTCATATTTTACCTACAAAACCCCCAGAAGGACGGTTGCAACACATCTTTTTGATTCTGCCATTTTCTCACTCACAGCCCATATTTCAGCCAACCTGTTTTTATTATGTGAAAAGAGTGTTTTTATATAATATACTGTATTCTAAATTGCTGTAATTCATGCAATAGTTTCTGGTTTGGCCCCGGATTGAAATGCCCGGCCAAGAGTGAAGAGAAAATTGAGGCTGCTGCCTAGGGTTCTCTCAAATATAATGCATCACAACTTTGGCTGAGAAGATAGTAGGAGTTTGTGGTGACATTCTTTGGTTGCCTTTGTAACCTCAAAGTAGTCACACTAAGTTCTTTGTCCCCTGTATTCCCAAACCTCGCTCGCCCACTCGCATCGTCTCCAGACTTTCCTCAAGAATGCTGATTTCTATGGCCGACGAACGCGGAGGTCAAATGAAAATGGTTAATTGCAATTGTCACCTCTTGCGGTGTACCACTACCTTAAACGCTTTCTGTTGGCAACGGCGTGTAATTCCCTCCCTCTCTCTCAAGGCCCGCTAACGAATCTGTTTTGTTTTGTGTAAAAGGCAGTTAGGATGGAATGACAAATGATAACCAGAAAGTAATTCCTCACATTAAAGACTCATCTTCATCATCGACATTCATATTTCAGTTATTATAGTGTTGTTATTCATTATAGCTCATTTGCAGTTGGAGTGGCAGTAGTAGTTATCATTGTTATTGTACACTGCTAGATCAAATGGTGCTGTATAGAGCCTAAAAAGGACTCAACGGCTCATTTCATTTATGGCTCTCAAAAATGTCATAGAAGTAATGGTCGAAAAGCCAGACAAGTTCATTTCACTTTTGTGCATTCTGCAACAACATTTCTCTTATTACCCAGCATGCATTCAGCGACCAGGACCATTTCTCACTGACTGATGCCACTGTTGCCACAAGGAGGGAAGCGGCTTTGGCATAAAAATGTTAACCAGCATTTAACTGCAAGCTTGAAGCCGGTCTGATGTGGATAGATTGGACTTGTTAAGTCAAATGAAAGGTCAAGGGCTTTTCCACGGATATCCTGCAACCCAAGGCAATGCTATTTAAACCACTTTCATTTAAAATGGGAGAGAGCTCTTGCCTGGTTTCCTGACGTTAGAGTTAAATGAAGATGGATGCAAATGAAGTAAGGCAAGGAACTTTTAAGATAAAACACACTCCAAATATTTTCTCATAGTTATGTGAAATGTATGAGGATGCCTCTCAATTCTGCTCACGTGCCGTTTAAGCCATGCAGTTCTCGGTCCCTATCTCTGACACGTAATAAGAATTGATCAAATTGAAGACTTAAGTAACTGACTTTGGCAGATCCACCCCCAAAATCTCTGTGTATTTCATTTTCATGATCAGATTCCACACCATTCCGGACGGCTGATTCTCCACTCCTCTCCTCATACAGACTCATGTGAGAGCAGAGCGGTGAGAGAGTGGCGTGATTGGATGGCGATGGCCAACGAATGTGTCCCCTTGCCCCATCCTCCTGTGTGGTGTCAGCAAGTGTGTCCGTCTCACTCTGTTTCATTACCCATCAGCCATTGTGTTTCTGTCTGTCAAGCCCATCTCACACGTATTGGGTTCCAGTTGTCCCTCACTTTCTAAATGATCGGTTTGTTTGTCACTATACAGGGCCTCACCATGGCACGGACACCACCACATCAGGGAATTCACAGTTCACTGGTGGACAGCTCAGCTCTGCACCTTTCACCCCGGGTTCCTTCTGACTGAGAATTCAGCTTTGCTGTACAGTTCACAACGCTTATGGAGAATGCAGTTGTAGTGATCATCTGCTTAGTGATCATATAGTCATCTAAGGATGTAATCACTGTCTGCAGAGTGCACTGTAGTAGATTGGAATTCCCAAATTCTCTGTCTGGTTCCAAGCTATAGAGCTACTTCCTTGTCTAACACACAAATCCAACTGCGCATGAAATCTAATTTGATTTTGATTGTATTTAATTACTTTTATGGGTTTCCTTAGTCATTATATAGGGTCAGGGGTCATTCCAACTGTCTGTGAGAGAAATATGCCTATGTCATGCTTTCATTCAGCAGTAAAAACCTATTAATTGAGCTAGGAGTTAGATTAGGGGTCATCTACTATATAGGTTTCCATACCACTCATTATGAACCTTATATAGATGATCTAACTTAGTCTCTCACATTGTCTAAATTCGCTGCCCAAACTTGGACCCTGCTTTTACGAACAGGTTCCATAGAAGCTTGAGAATATTGGAAAAGGCCCCATTTGAGAGTCCTAAATGGGAGCCTATTCCCTACGTGGAAGTAGAGAACTACATAGGGAATAGGGTGCCATTTGTGACAAAGACAAAGTTTTCATTTCGGGTGCCGAAGGAAAGTGTTTCCCATTGAACGGGTCGACCTTGGGGGACAGATCTGCTTTCAAACTCGGTAATGACATCTGACACAGTTCACTCGCTTGCATGCTGTTACAGAAATTCATTTTGGGGATCTAGGAGAGAAGGGCTCTGAAAGTCTGAAACCGAAGACCCCGGCCGAACATCAGGGGGGAACGTTTTACTGTAACTTGGTGTAAATTCACGTGTAGATTATTTATGGGTAGTACCTGTATCGGGGGAATCTCTGCATGGATTTGTGTTGATCTATGATTCGCCTCTTCTCCTCGTCGAGCACGACAGTTGGGAGATTAGATTGACTGAAGGGTACATGGTTGCTGGGATCTCAAACCTAAAACAGCTGGGCTAGGAGATTGTGGAGAGTGCCTGTTGAGTCAGAGAGAGAGGAGACAGAGAGGCAGATTGTTAGATATGAAAATGCAGGGGTGGACTCCCAAATTAGGGCTTTAATTTTTTTTTTAATGAGAAACTGTCACAGTGGTTCAGATATTGATGACAGACTCATTTGGGAGGAGTGTAAATGATTGTAACTATTCATTCAGGTATTTGGAAATGTATTTGAATCATATGTGAGATTGGAAGCCTAGATATCCAGGCACTTTGAAATGACGCAAACTCTTATGGTAATTTTCCCGAACTCAGATTAAGCCTAGTCCTGGACGAAATAACATTCTCAAATAACATTCTCTTCAAATCAAATCAAATCAAATTTTATTTGTCACATACACATGGTTAGCAGATGTTAATGCGAGTGTAGCGAAATGCTTGTGCTTCTAGTTCTGACAATGCAGTAATAACCAACAAGTAATCTAACTAACAATTCCTAAACTACTGTCTTATACACAGTGTAAGGGGATAAAGAATATGTACATAAGGATATATGAATGAGTGATGGTACAGAGCAGCATAGGCAAGATACAGTAGATGGTATCGAGTACAGTATATACATATGAGATGAGTATGTAAACAAAGTGGCATAGTTAAAGTGGCTAGTGATACATGTATTACGTAAGGATGCAGTCGATGATATAGAGTACAGTATATACGTATGCATATGAGATGAATAATGTAGGGTAAGTAACATTATATAAGGTAGCATTGTTTAAAGTGGCTAGTGATATATTTACATCATTTCCCATCAATTCCCATTATTAAAGTGGCTGGAGTTGAGTCAGTGTCAGTGTGTTGGCAGCAGCCACTCAATGTTAGTGGTGGCTGTTTAACAGTCTGATGGCCTTGAGATAGAAGCTGTTTTTCAGTCTCTCGGTCCCAGCTTTGATGCACCTGTACTGACCTCGCCTTCTGGATGATAGCGGGGTGAACAGGCAGTGGCTCGGGTGGTTGATGTCCTTGATGATCTTTATGGCCTTCCTGTAACATCGGGTGGTGTAGGTGTCCTGGAGGGCAGGTAGTTTGCCCCCGGTGATGCGTTGTGCAGACCTCACTACCCTCTGGAGAGCCTTACGGTTGAGGGCGGAGCAGTTGCCGTACCAGGCGGTGATACAGCCCGCCAGGATGCTCTCGATTGTGCATCTGTAGAAGTTTGTGAGTGCTTTTGGTGACAAGCCGAATTTCTTCAGCCTCCTGAGGTTGAAGAGGCGCTGCTGCGCCTTCTTCACGATGCTGTCTGTCTGAGTGGACCAATTCAGTTTGTCTGTGATGTGCACGCCGAGGAACTTAAAACTTGCTACTCTCTCCACTACTGTTCCATCGATGTGGATAGGGGGGTGTTCCCTCTGCTGTTTCCTGAAGTCCACAATCATCTCCTTAGTTTTGTTGACGTTGAGTGTGAGGTTATTTTCCTGACACCACACTCCGACGAACCCCTGTATACGGTTCTACCTACAACCCTCTATGAAGGGTTCTACCAAGAACCACTTTATCATCAAAAGGTTCTTCCTAGAACCCTCAATGAACGGTTCCACCGGCCATAAAAAGTTATTATTTATGACAATACATTACATATGTCATAAGGCCTTTCTTTGAGGGCCTAGTTACTCCCAAACACAGTGATGTTAGGAATCTCCTGGTTTACAGGCCACACCAGGCCTGCAAGTCACATTATGATGGCTTGCAAAGTGATGTGTAATTCCTATTGGAATCCAGCCAGAGTTAGGATTTCCAACAAGTGGAATTGTTAATTACCTGCAACCCGCATTCAGAATGACTGACAGGGTAGGGAAGATTCTACACTGAGACTACCTCAATCATCTAAACGGGTGCAATAAATCCAACAGATTGGATATTTAGAAAACTGTAGGTTATTTATCTTTGTGTAGCATAAGATGTATCAACCAATCAATGTACATGCAAAAACACAGATATTACAGTAAAACAAACCATTCCGAAAATCTCCCTTCAAACAGAGCATGCTGGGAAATATTATCAATGGTTCTATGGAGAACCCTTCTTGCCTTCCAAAGAATCATCAAAGAATACTTTCTTCCTTAGGATGTTAAAAGGTTCTAGGTAGAACACTTTGCCTTACAAAGAACCCTTGTGTGAAAGCGAAGTCGTGCATCTTGCTCATCGCAATATCTGCAGTGCTGCTCGAGGCAACGTCATTCCGCTGAGTTAACCAATCAATCTTTCCTGTCCTTGTGCAGCTTTGAGAAAAAGCCTGATTGCCCACAGAACTACGTCAGTTTGGTAAGTTTTCCGACCATGACAGTCATGTGATTTGACATAAGTCGTTTAAGATCATAAACCAAATATGACTTTTTGTCAAATGAAGTTGACCAATTACACTTAATGTTTGACACAAGTTAATTCATAGTGTGACTTAAAGATGCACTCTGGAATCTTATTAAGCACAACACAAAATCATATTGCACTAATTGGATTTGTAACATATCACACAAATTGCAAAAATCGTATGATATCATAAAAATTGCTACATTCGTAACATATCACACAAAATGGATGAGGTGGTACACAGTTGGATGACGTAGCACCCAAAAAACGGGGACCACTTTTGGCTCATGAGCACCACTTTCAAAACTAGTGGCTGAAATTATACAAAAGTTTGAGAGTGCATCTTTAAGGAGTTAAGGACACATAAGGTCATAAACCAAACATGACTGACTGGCGGTCAAGTAATGGGAACCAATCACACGTGCCTTCTCATGAATGGCCAGATTCAAATATTGAATTATTCACCCTTTAATCCAACTAAGATGTAAATTGAAGTGTGAAGAGTAACAAAGACAATCCAGAGAGGGCTGAGTGGGTCTCCAGTGTATTGGAGTGATCATGCACTCTGCACTCTCTGTCTCTCTAAGTGTCTTCCTTGCCAGAATATTAACCTAAGAGTGATTGGGCTAAGGCAATTCAATTAAGACAAAACCCCCACTTGTGGCCTACTAGGTGGCCATTTTGCACTTTACCAAGTCTCAATTGTGTATTAGATCCAGCTGATGACTGTTGGATGTCAAACAGGCTTTCAGTGGGGTTGGCCATGCCAGGGAGGCCATCTTGGATTATATGGTGTTATTTACTATGGTGTCATGTTAGGAGTACAGAAGGGCAACGCTTTGGGATGATACATGTCATGAAAGATAGTTGACATCAATGACACTGGGGCAAAGTGATGATTTTAGTGAAGGAGAATGTCTGAGAGAATCCTTGTGTTACAAAGCTCCTGAAGGAAATGAGAGACTAAACTTTAAGAGCTTATTTTGGGTGCTGGTGACACTTCAATCAAAGGCATTAATGTTAAAATAATACATGGTCACATAAGGCCTATGCTGCCACTTTAAAGGGCTACCAAATAATGTTTTGTGATAGGAGACAACTAGGTCACCACATATGAAATCAGGCCATGACACCACAGCTATTCGAAACTGTCAAGTAAATGTTTTATTTTTTTCATATATTTAAAAAGCTGTCAATTGTCCCTTTTTAAATGTATGTTTTTTTTAACTTTACTTTGTGGAAGGTATATGATGGCAAAGGCCAAATATTCCATATTTGTTATAAAGATTAATAGGCTTTATTTAAAAAAATCGAAATCAATATTCATTGCATTGACTTTTTTACCTGATCTTTTGTATTTTAGTTTTTATTCCCCATTGTTAATTTGACCATTTTAATTTCAATGTTGCTCGATGTGTATTCTTTCTGTGTAAATATGATCATATTCCAAAACATTTTTGAAATACTGCCCCTCTTATCATCCGATCAAGTTGTTTGTTCTCTTCTTCCAAGAAGTGAAACAGGCTAACCGTCTTTAATGTCAGTGGTCGTGCCTCATTCCTGAAGCTATGCACTGGACTACGAAATATTTCGAGTACAATTGGTTAAGTGGAGTTAACCGTTCCCTTTTCTCCCCGAGGTAGCTTCCTTTTTGATCCCGCCGAGGCTGGCGCCTTCCAAAACACAACTTGTCTGGCTTATTAAATAGTTTGACCTGAAGAAAAAGCGCCTGTTGCTTCTCAACCGAGCCTATTGTAAACTTTAAAAAGTCCATGACAGCATTTAAATTGGCGTAATGCTGTGTGACCAACAGTCATAGCATATCGATTTATTTATTCAATATGTCTGTTCATAAATGTTTACATGACTTTTAATATTCTAACGAATTTCAATTTCTTTGTGTATTTCCATATTGTTTGCCCTTTCTCATATTTTATTTTAGCCTATTTAATACTTTAGAAGGATCCCTTTATAACCTTGCATTCTTTTGCATCTTATCACAGCGTTCTCGGGTGTGAAATTAATTAATTAAAAGGTTCCAATAAGTGCTCAACTAATGGATGTAAATACTCATGAGGCCTCCCCACTGGTTAATTGCGCTAAAATTGGTCTACTTTGTGTTCCGTGGAGACAAAAAAACCCTTGAGCTATCAATGCACCAGCTCCGCACGGGGTCTGTATGATTAAAACTTCTTGTCGCTTTCAAAGGGCCTCTTGATGTCTCTTGGAAGGCAGAGGGCCAATGAATACGGAGGAAAGGAGCGCTGGGAACGTCACGAGGCCAAGTTGAGACGATGATTGGACGGCGTGGAGAGGGGAACAGTTACTGCCCTTTTATAGACGACCCCATCTAGTGAGTTGAGCTACTGGGCAATATTCTGACAGCGAGGACAGCACCAGACGCTATACTCTCGATCGCGATTCGATTTTCCTGAGCTGGCCAGGCGGAGGTGTATGGCCCCGTACCCCTTTGAGATGAATCCCGTTTGCCTATCGGGGTCTCTGTCCCGCGAGATTAAACTCCACCAGAAAGAAGAGTCAGATACGGAGTGTGAGGAGCTTCAACCCAAAGATATGACAACTGACAAAGGATACAAAAGTAAGACGAGCAGTCTTCCATTCAGCGTCGAATCATTGATTTCCAAGAAAACAACCTGCAGGACTTATTCTTCTTCTCCCTCCTCGGATTCGGGTCTCGTTCAACCGAAGCCTGTGGCGGCGGCGGTGCAGATTACAGAACAGTTTTCTCCAAGGACTTTTTACGTGGAGAGGAAAGTTTCCCCGGAAAGCTCGCAGAGCGTGTCGGACTGTCAGAATGACGACAATCAAGATTTTTGTGAGAAAGACCAGAGCACTTGGTTCCAGACTACATCTTTCTCGACTCCCCCTCGTAAGTCCCTGCTTCCAGAGATATTGGCTGTCTAAATGTTGGTCAACTAATTAGGCCAAGTATTCCCTATTGTTTGTCTATAATAATAATAAAGTAGTAATAGGCATATTATTAGCAGTAGTAATATTTCTAGTTTTTCTATTATTAGTCTGTTATTGATGTTATCGTATTCATGAGATCGTTATTACCTCACATAATAGATCGTCGTAAGCCTACCTCACTGTGGTCCTGCCTGTCTATCCAAAAATCTATAGAATTTGCCTCGAAATGTCCCTATATCAGTCTAATAATACAATGTTATTTCAGAGTAGCCTGATGGGTCTAAACTGTGCACCATTAGACAAAGTTCCTGTATGTTCCCGGTGTTTTTCATAGGCCTATTTTGGAATTGGGAAATTGGTAGGCCTATCCATTAAAAGCCACGGTGCAGGAATAAACCTTATGGCAATGTCCTTAAATGCATACGTTGTTTGGTGAGACTAATTATGACGGGAAAAAAAATAGTTTTTTGTCACATAGGCGCAGTGAAATGTGTTGTTTTAAAGGGTCAGCCGCCCTTGAGGTTTACATTTAATAACAATACATTTTAATTTATTTGTCCCTCCAGGAAGCTTAAGTCCACCTCCATGCCCTTTAAGGAAACATAAAAACAACCGAAAACCTCGAACGCCCTTCACTACCTCCCAGCTGCTCGCTCTGGAAAGGAAATTCCGACAAAAGCAGTATCTCTCCATTGCGGAGCGTGCCGAATTCTCCAACTCCCTCAATTTGACCGAGACCCAGGTCAAAATCTGGTTCCAAAACAGGAGGGCTAAAGCCAAGAGACTTCAGGAGGCAGAGTTGGAAAAGTACAAACTGGCGTCGAAACCCATGCTACCTGCCTTTGCTCTGCCATTCCCCCTGGGAGCGCACATGGGCTCTCCATCTCTCTACGGACATTCTAACGCCTACCCCAGGCCCACGTTACCTGTTCCGGGACTCTTCGGTGGACCTGTCACCTATGGAATGTATTATTTGTCTTGACTTAAATTGTGCATTTACGTTTGAGATGAAATCATATGTCATTGTATATGTTTTCAAACATGGTTGCAACACTTAACTTTACCCCCTGTCTGGATCATGGATACATTTTTCCAGAAAGCCATCATTTCCCAGAAGGCCTATAAAGGCCTATATTTGTCTACGCGACAGAGATCATTTTTAGATATATGTTGTATACGCTCATTAAAGTCAAACAGGCCAATACTTGTGGGACATGTTCTCATGCCTAGATATTCTTAGCCAAATGTTGGCCACATTGTTGATTGCAAGATCATTTTATATCAAAGACCTATAGGCCTTATTTTGTATATTTCTGATAGCGATTTCTGATAGTTGAGCAGTTATCAATGGCCAAGGTGTCAATGCACGCGAGACCTTAAAACACAACCTGTTTGCCACTTGCAACTAACAGCGTGTGTAATTGATCACTAGACCTAGACATTTTTTGTATCCATTTCGATTATACAAATGGGGGCATTAACATAAAGTTTGTCATTCATAACAGGCCTAGACAACGTCAATATCCTCGTGCGTAATATATAGCCCTGTGCGCCATGCAACGAAAAAGTACTTAAAACAGCCTTATTGAACGTGCCTTAAAATACCAACTAGGCCTATTTTGAGCTCTCGAAAAGCATACTTGAACTGTAAAATGTCTGTCATTTGTTCAATATTGACGAATTTTCACATTCTATTGTCCGTGCACACAATTATGGAAAATCATGACTAACAGAATTATGCATGTGTACATTTGCCGCATTTCTTTCCAGTTGCAAGCTCTGTAAATCCGGTTTATTTTCATGGAGTGAAAATTACTTTAGAAAACAAATGTGCATAAACAATTTGTACTTTTTTACTATGAGGCCTTAAGACCAATTACAAATGGGATATTTGTATGATTTAAAAAAAACGATTTTATTTTCAAGAAATATAAATAATATCATTGTAAATAATAGTGTTCACGTGTCCTGCAACTCTGATGGAAGAAGGCGCAGGAATATTGATATTTATTAAATATCTCTGTATCTGTACTGTGTACATACATGGTCTTATTTTAATTATTCTCTCATACCTGTAAAAACTGAGCTCAGTAAATAAACATTATAATTTAAACTTCTGTTGAAATGCTTTTGTCTCGTCAATGAACACAGTTTACACGCATTACACCACACGGTGAACATCAAGATTGAAAGGGAAAATTGTCTTGACTGACAGGAACCAATGTAGGCCTACATTTTCTCCTAATTTTCTCTTCATTAGAAATGTAACAACAATTTCTCATTTCAAGGTTCAGTATTTAACCTCCATCTATTCTGAATAATAGTTGTATAGTTCGTTCATCTATGACGACTGGAATGGCAAATTGCTGCAACAAAAACTGCCAAAGTTTTCTTGATACTTGCAATGTTTAAACGAACAATATACTTAGGCTATATATGTTTCTTAACAATTTAATAGTTGTGCGAATTAGGCCTACTTTGACAAGAAAAACGGAAATTATAGGCTACCTTCACAAGACTAGACTTGTGCGGTTGTTGTAATATGCCCATCACTACCACTAATAGCCGTACTCCTATAATAAATATTTATTAAAATTGTAATAATAATTACAATCATACGCTTTCATAAGATTTTTCCTTGATATATTGTTTTATTTGTGTCTTGTGGCCATTTGATAAACTAAACGGTAGTTGAAACGACCAATGACGTTTGGATGCTATGATTTGGTTTTATTCATCTCTGTCATATTAAACACAAAAACAGTAGATTTCAACCAGTATTATTCCATCTATCTAGTAATTTCTTTTAATTCCACATGAACCGTTGTATCATCCATCACTAAGCGTTTCATATAGGCCTACTCAACATGTCTTCATTTCTCCCATGGTTGTTTAGGCTACGGTTTTGGAATGATATGGCATTTTCCATCACCAAGTAGCCTAGGGAGCTTTAGCGAAATTGGGAGGATGTTCAGTATATTTATTTATTATATATATATATATTTTTTTTTAAAATATGACCATCCCCAAGAAACCCGTCGTGATTTTGCAGTGGTGAGCAAGGTTCCTCATGTTGGAACCACTTCACACTCCAACACGGTAGTGGGCGATATACACTCTTTATTTGTTTCCCGATCAATGGATGCACCAAAGAAATAGAGGCACTTCCACAGTTGCGCAGTGTGGGTAAAAGCTTGGACGTAACGAGGTATTTTGTCAATTAAAATGTTGTAAATAAAACGTTTTGGTAGCCATGTCAGTTATGGAAATATTATACCATGCAACGTGTGCTTGTCCTGCACGGCATATAGTCGTTATTGTTATCCTTCCCACACGTAGGCGTTCGTCTGAAATCTCATGTTTTGCATTCCGACCTTGGCTGTAATATTGGTGCTAACAACTTGCAAGGTTGTCAAACGTTTAGTTTGCAGAGTTAGCATAAAACATGCAGTTAAGTTTTACATTAGTGCTTGCAATGATTAAACAGCGTTATGCTCATCTGCAGAAGAAAAGTAGAAGCATTGGCATGCTCGCATAATTCAAGACATGTGACTGTTTCAAGTGTCACCACATTGTTTCTTGACAGCAGGGCTGAAATGGAAGTTTAGCAAACCCAATAGCAATACCCAACTGAATCCATCGTGTGTCTTGGCATTTCTCCTGGGTAAAACCATTTGAATTCAAATCACTTTTTGACAGCATCCCTCGATTTAAACAAAACTTTCCATACATGTTTGACCATGACTTGGTCAGAAAGTGATTTTTTGGACCTGAATGTCAAAACATTCAGGAGATAAAGGTGCTCAAAGTTGACCAAACCATGAGACATCCATGTTTTCACCACTGGAAAATATAAACGGATGAGTTTAATATAATTTAAAAGCTTGCAAACAGGGTTGACATATTTTAACCTTCAAAACACCCGCAAAACACCAGTCTCAACGTCAACAGCGAAGAAGCGACTCCGGGATGCTGGCCTTCTCGGCAGAGTTCCTCTGTCCAGTGTCTGTGTTCTTCTTTTTCTTAATCTTTTCTTTTTATTGGCCACTCTTGAGATATGGATTTTTCTTTGCGACTCTGCCTAGAAGGCCAGCATCCCGGAGTTGCCTCTTCACTGTTAACGTTGAAACTGGTGTTTTGTGGGTACTATTTAATGAAGCTGCCAGTTGAGGACTTGTGAGGCGCCTGTTTCTCAAATTAGACACTCTAATTTACTTGTCCTCTTGCTCAGTTGTGCACCAGGGCCTCCCACTGCTCTTTCTATTCCGGTTAGAGCCAGTTTGCACTGTTCTGTGAAGGGAGTAGTACTCAGCGTTGTACGAGATCTTCAGTTTCTTGGCAAATTCTTGAATGGAATAGCCTTCATTTCTCAGAATAAAAATAGACTGACGAGTTTCAGAAGAAAGTTCTTCGTTTCTGGCCATTTTGAGCCTGTAATCGAACCCACAAATGTTGATACTCCAGATACTCAACTAGTCTAAAGAATGCCAGTTGTATTGCTTCTTTAATCAGGACAACAGTTTTCAGCTGTGCTAACATAACTGCAAAAGGGTTTTCTAATGATCAATTAGCCTTTTAAAATTATCAACTTGGATTAGCTCCCACAATGTGCCATTGGAACACAGGAGTGATGGTTGCTGATAATGGGCCTCTGAACGCCTATGTAGATATTCCATTTAAAACATCTGCCGTTTCCAGCTACAATAGTGATTTACAACATGAACAATGTCTACACTGTATTTCTGAACAATGTGATGTTATTTTAATGGACAAAAATGTGCATTTCTTTCAAAAACAAGGACATTTCTAAGTGAACCCAAACTTTTGAACGATAGTGTACATGTACATATTACCTAAATTACCTCGAATAACATGTGCCCCCGCACATTGACTCTGTACTGGTACCAATTGTAGATAGTCTCGCTACTGTTATTTTACTGCTGCTCTTTAATTATTTGTTATTTAATTTTTTACTTTAAACTTATTTTTCTTTAAAAACTGCATTGTTGGTTTAAGGGGTGGTAAGTAAGCATTTCACTGTAAGGTCTACTACGCCTGTCGTATTCGGCGCATGTGACAAATACAATTTCATTTGATTTGACTCTCATAGTCATCACACCAAAGCCAGTGTTGCCTATATCAGACCGCTGCACTATAGGAGCATGTCTGGAAAAGGCTATTTTCTTATCACTGGTGCAGAGGAATGGAATGGTGTACCAAACCATATAATATCCACTCATACGCTAGGGAGTTTTCAGATTAACCTTGAGAAATGGTTTATGGGCAAAATGCTTTAAAACTGCAAAGGCTTAAAGAAAATATAATTGTTTTCAATAAACGTTACATGGTCATCTATTTGATTCATTTGACAGTTTCCTCCCTATTGATGAGACGTATTTTGTTTCCATGTTATAATCTTGGGTATATTTTGTTTTTCATGTATTTTCATGAGGACCACAATAGAAATACGTTTTTAAACCGTTTTGCCATCCTCAGTGATTTTAATGGCATGGTTCTGTATCTACATGTGTGGTCGTATTGGGTTTTAAAATGGTCAAATACATCAATGGGAAAATATGTATGGACGGTTTCGTTCAAAATCAAAAGGGGTGCGGGCAAAAAAATCGAATGGATTTACCCTCGTTTGAAGATTGCGTAGTTTAGATCGAGAACATTGAGTTCTATTACGTCTCTGTGATGTCTACGTTGCTGCTACTCTTAGTTATTATCTATGCATAGCCACTTTAATAACTCTACCTACATGTACATAATTACCTCGAATGACTCTGTACGGGCACACCCTGTATATAGCCCCGCTATTGTCATTTACTGCTGCTCTTTAATTATTTGTTATTCTTATCTCTTACCTTTTTTTTTAGGTATTTTCTTAAAAACTGCATTGTTGGTTAAGAGCTTGTAAGTAAGCATTTCACTGTAAGGTCTACTACACCTGTTGTATTCGGCGCATGTGACAAATAACATTTGATTTGAAGATGCGTAGCGATGCCATCTCTGCCAAGTCAGTGGCACTCATTTACCAAATACAAACTTTGACAAAGAATATCAACTCCCGCAATGATAAACTTTCTACATGATCTAATAGCAATATATTTAATTTAATAGTAATATTGGATCAATGAGGCAATGGTGACTGGCTTGTCCAGAAAAAAAACTCTTAACCCTACCCATATAACTTGTAACTCACTGCTTCTGCTTCCTGAGCATCGATGGCACTGAACCGTAGGGGGGAAAGCAACATCTAAACGAGTGCAGTTATAGCCAACGAACCAATCACATTAGCACATCACGTGTGCACATTGGCAAAACCCTATGTTCTTCTCAAACTCATCCACCATCCCTGCTCTGGCCACCTCAGTCTTGTAGTAACTCCAGTCGATTTACTACCGGCTTCTCTGGCAGAGACTTTAGCCGTTGTGAACACACACATAGAGAGAAATCAGAAGGATCCTACTAGCTAGTACCATGAGAATGATAGAGGACTTTTCTTTGTATCTGTTCCATTATGGCATCTGTGAGCGCACAGTCAATGACATTGAGTCCATCTTCCGTTTGAAGTTGTCAATTTTCTTCTTCTACTACTTCTATGAGTTGGTAAACAAACTGAAAGGGTGCATACTGACACCTGGAGTGTGTTGTTTGAACAGGTAAAAAGCCAAGGTTGGCGATATACTGCCACCTGCAGCTATGGAATGTTTGCTAATGAGTGTAATTCATGGGCTGATTCCGCTCGATGACCCGGATAGAATTATGTGAGCCTTCCTTAACCTATAGGATGTTCCACCCAGTTAACTACTTCAAGATGTTGAAAGTCCTCAATTGTGCTGCCCAGGCTAAAACAGGATTTTGAGCACTAGAGTCCTCTATCTATGGGCAGTGCATGGTCAGGAAAAACTCATAGCCCTAAATGTTAGGCATATTTGACTTTATCACAAAAATAGATCATCTACAGATCCGAGTACATTATTTTATTGTCATGATTCTTTTAATTTCCTTGAGAAATAGTTTGTTTTCTCTATGTTTTTTCCCCAACGTTTTCAGAGGAAGTAGTAATAGTGCCATATCTAATTACACAAACATTCAATTGGTTTTTGAGCCAAATTTAATTGAATTTAGCTTTCTTAACATGCATTTTGTCAATTAAATATTACCACTACAAAATCAAGCTTTGATGATTTGAATCAGCTGTGTAGTGCTAGGGCAAAAAACAAAACGAAACCCTCTCCTAACCTGCTGTGTAAGTCTACCTAACCTGTTATGAAAGGTCACTCCCAAAACCGGCAGCCTGCTTTGAGAACAGTGTTGAGTTTCCCATAATGTGATACACATGTAAATTATATGTTCCAGGTTGAATAGCCCAGATAATAAACGCTATGGTGTACTGACAAGTTAGCACCACTGGGTGGCAGTATATGCATGTACTTGGCTCCAGGTTGAATGTGGCACCAAGACTCACAGCACACTTTTCATACTTGCACAAATGTATGAAATTAGTTTTGTGAATGCTTTAAGTGTTGCTTGTTGTTAACTAAATTGATTTATGTCAATGCTGAATTACTGTATGGATGACATTTCAGTCATTTAGCAGACCTCTTATCCAGAGTGACTTAAAATGAGTGCATTCATTTTAAAATAGCTAGGTGAGACAACACATCACAATCGTATAATTTTCATTTTCCCTCAAAGTATTAATTAGCTAAGTCAGTGTTAGCGGGAAAAGAGAAGTGCCTTTTTGGGGGGTTACAGATGGTTTCAAAAGATAGACAGGGACTTCGCTGTGCTGACTTTAGGGGGGAAGCTTGTTCCACCATTGGGGTGCCAGGACAGAGAAGAGCTTTGACTGGGCTGAGCAGGAGATGGATACATTCTGGATACATTTCAGGGGTTTGATGGCACAAGCGGGGAGCTCAGCCAAAGCAGAGTTGCAGTAGTCTAGATGGGAGATGACAAGTGCCTGGATTAAGACCTGCGCCGCTTCCTGTGTGAGGAAAGGTCGTACTCTATGGATGTTGTAGCGCATGAACAAGTCACTTCTTTGATGTTTGCAGAGAACGACAGGGTGTTGTCCAGGGTCACGCCAAGGTTTTTTGCACTCTGGGAGGGGAACACTGTAGATTTGTCAACCGTGGTGGAGACGTCTTGAAGTGGACAAGCCTTTCCCAGGAGGAAGTGCAGCTCCGTTTTGACAAGGTTGAGCTTGAGGTGGTGGGCCGACATCCAAGGTGAGATGTCTGCCAGGCACACAGAGATGCCTGTCGCCACCTGGGTGTCAGAAGGGGGGAAGGAGAAGAGCAGTTGAGTGTCATCCGCATAGCAATGATAGGAGAGACCATGTGACAACCGAGTAACTTGGTGTACATAGAAAAGAGGGGCCCCAGCGTTTTGGATGTGGCGTTACCCTAATTATAGGGTCTTTAAACCATCACAACAGTGATTGAATAAATCATCCCTCATTCAATACTAAATACTGATTAATATCATTATTTTTTATAAACTGCTGCCTTATCTTTCCTATCTAATATACATCTTGGTAGATGTCTGAAGATTCTGATAACATTTTTTGTGTGACATTTTTTATTTGAATATTATTATGATGGCACCTGTATAAAGTGGGCAATGTCATGGACTACATACCCAGTTGATCAATATGTATTGTCATTAGTTTGTAGTCGGGTTCAAGGATTCATCATAAATATTTTATTAGCAGCTAAAGTGAGTGTTCAGTTATCAAGATTCATTTACTAAAATCATGCTCATTTACTAAATTCATGCATAAACTGTACAGTACATTTTTGGTTTGTTATCTCTTGTTACTGGTTAGTGTAATCGTCAGTCATATACACCTCGCCAATCACAGGTTTATTTGTAGCGTCCCCTTCTCCACCTTGCAGTGCGACTGGCTACTTCTCTCATATGTATATTTAGATAGGCGGGCTATGTTGTAACATTTCATCCCTGGATGCAGATTGGATTAGATATCCACGATTTCAGATTTTGATTGGCCTGCTGCTCATGTAGAATAAAAAATAGGAGGAGTTGTATTACAGATAATTTCCGCTATGTGTGTTATTTGACAGTACTGTAAAGCTTGACGAGAAACACGCAGTTCAGGTAAGGGTGTTTATCGTTTTAGTCACTTTACATCTCGATAAATATCATGACATTTCTAGTGAGAAGTCTGTCTAGCTGAATAAATTGACATATGGATGCGTCTTTGTGGTAGAGATTGTGTCACCACATGTCCAGATAGCGCGCAGGCTGTGCCGAGCATGTCAATCAATAAGCACTGTCCCTGCTGAGGTCAAAAGACAGCATCTTTGCATTAACCAGATTCTGGTGTTTTTCTGCAGTTAACGGTTAGTTAACGGCTAGTTAACGGCTAACCAGCAGGGACAGTGAGGTGTATGATGCTTGCCTGCTGTTTCAAAGCGTGTCAACGTAGCTAGCTACCGTAACCAGGCTACTGAATGTTGTGGTGTAGCGGCACACATTGTAACTGTTAGCTATGTAACTAGCTACAAAATAATGATATGACTTAATTGAGTACATGTTTCTAATGGGCTTTCCAGATCATGTTTGTCCCTGTAGTACTGCTAAGGTAGATGAGTGCCGAGGCACGAAATTAGCACCACTTCACCAGTTTCATTACCGTACTCTGCGCAAAAACATACCCACGGTTTGCGCAGGTCCGAACGAGAATGCGGCTACGTTAGATTCAAAAAGGCCGACCAGGTTACTAATGAGGGCTATAGTAATGCAACGCCACACGCGAATTATGCAACAACTATTTTGACATAGAAACCCGAGCTGACCTACTATTGCCACACTGTCATGCCACCGTTCACAACTGCACACGACTCATGAGCTACTAATTCATATCACAAAGGCGATACTCTAGTTAACCCACACATTTGAAAACGGTAATATGGTTCATGCTAATTTATAGACTTTAGGGAGCAAAGGTCACGTTGGGCTATATGCTTACGTCTGGTTTCTGTTCTCTATGGCCCTCGTTATTGCATATCATAGAAAGTTGTCTAAGTCAGAGTTCATGTACTTTCTGTCCATTGTCACCACAGTAGTTTGTCTGTTCTCTCGGGTCTGACAGGCTGACCCAGTATAAACAACATGCTATAGTCTGTTGTTGGTGGTGTTAATCCCTGGCCCAGAATGGGCAGTGTACGTAAATAAAACAGGTTTGGTTGTGCTATTATTTCTCCTGGTGTGAGAGGGAGGGGAGGAGGAATGACAGAGAGAGGGAAAGAGAGTTTGCCCATGCCCGGGCCTAGGGACATCAACACTGGCAGCATTGTTTTGAGGACAATGGGAATAGCCACCAAGCTATATGGAGGCGTTACTGCAGAGTGGGAGAGAGAGACAGCTGCTTCTGCTAGAGGAGATTTCTGTAACATTTGACCCTTTTCACTGACCGTGATCTTATTACGCTGTAATAATTCTGCTAGCCTAAGCCTTGTAGTAGTGTGCAATGAATGCAATAGTTCGCATAGGCCTACGTGTTACACAATAGGATACACACTGTGACAACAACACTTAATATTCACTGAGATGGCATGAAGGGACACAGCAACTCGCTCTTGGGATCATTGGAACCTCAGTACTTTAAGTTTGCCAGATTGATTGTCTTTTATCCTTCGAGAGCTAATTCTTTCTACGACAAAAGCCTAGCACTTGAACTGTGAGTGAGGGGCAGGGAACATGTAATGATGAGCAAATGGAAACGTGTAGGTTTTCCTTTCTATATGATTGCCCTGGGTCTCCTTGTTGTCTATACAGCACAGCACAGACCAGCAGAGCATGTGATGTTTCCAGAGCCAGACAGTACTGCTTGGCTGGGTGGAATCACGGCTAGGCCGAGTTTACCATGGTATTTCATTAAAATGGCCATTTATGAACATAGGGATATTCAATAGTTTGGTTACTTACAGTTTTGCTTCAGCAGTTGGTTAAATGAGTCAAACACAAATGAACGGTGGAGGATGAGAGAGGGTAGTAGAGAGAATAGACCTTGATGCTACACATCCTGTTTCAGGTTTGTTTGTGACAGGCTATGACAGTCCACTGTCAGCCACTCTAAATATATAAATAAAAATAAATATATCCCATTTAGCAGACGCTTTTGTCCAAAGCGACTTACAAGTCGGCTGGGGCCACTACTTTTACATATGGGTGGCCCCAGCGGGAATCGAACCCACGACGCTTGGCGTTGCAAGCGCCATGCTCTACCGACTGAGCCACACAGGACTCTCTCTGCTTTGATTTCATCCAATGCAGCTCTTGGCCTCTGGTTCCTAGACCATGATGTCATGGATTATCCCTATAGCTGGGGTTCAAAAGTATATACAGAGCATTTGAAAAAAGTATTCAGACCCCTTCACTTCTCTACATTTTGTTACGTTAGCCTTATTCTAAAATATATTTAAAAAAAATCTTCTCAATTTACACACAATAACCCATAATGACAAAGCAAAAACAGGTTTAGAAATTAGTATTCAGACCCTTTACTCAGTGCTTTGTTGAAGCCCCTTTGGCACTGATTACAGCCCTAAGTCTTCTTGGGTATGATGCTACAAGCTTGGCACACCTGTATTTGGGGAGTTTCTCCCATTCTTCTCTGCAGATCCTCTGAAGCTCTGTGAGGTTGGATGGGCAGCGTTGGTGCACAGGAACAGCAATTTTCAGTTCTCTCCAGAGATGTTAGATCGGGTTCAAGTCTGGGTTCTGGCTGGGCCACTCAAGTACATTCAGAGACTTGTCCCACAGCCACGACAGCTTTGTGATTAGGGTCGATGTCCTGTTGGAAGGTGAACCTTCGCCCCAGTCTGAGGTCTTGAGCGCTCTGGAGCAAGTTATCATAAAGGATCTCTGTACTTTGCTCTGTTAATCTTTTCCTCGATCCCGACTAGTCTCCCAGTCCCTGCCGCTGAAAAACATCCCCAAAGCATGATGCTGCTACCACCATGCTTCACCATAGGGATGGTGTCCAGTCTACCATAAAAGCTTGATTGGTAGAGTGCTGCAGAGATGGTTGTCCTTCTGGAAGGTTCTCCCAGCTTCACAGAGGAACTCTGGAGCTGTTTCAGAGTGACCATCAAGATCTTGGTCACCTCCCTGACTAAGGCCCTTCTCACACGATTGCTCAGTTTGACCTCGTGGCTTGTTTGTTTTTTTTTCTCTGACATACACTGTCATCTGTGGGACCTTTTTATATAGACAGGTGTGTGCCTTTCCATATCATGTCCAATCAATTGAATTTACCACAGGTGGACTCCAATCAAGTTGTAGAAACATCTCAAGGATGATCAATGGAAACAGGATGCACCTGTGCTCAATTTAGAGTCTGAATAATTATGTAAATAAGGTATTTCTGTATTTCATGTTTTATGAATTTGCAAACATAAAAAAAAAATCCCGCTGTGTCATTGAGGTATTGTGTGTAGATTGAGGATTTTTTTAAATTTGATCTATTTTAGAATAAAACTGTAACGTAACAAAATGTGGAAAACGGGAAGGGGACTGAATACATTCCGAATGTACTGTAGTAGGCCTTAACCATATCACATTAGCTTTTATGGCTAAATATCTGTCTGTTAGACTAGCTAGGGTATGTTTGATCAGCTTCAGTGTCAGTGAATTAGAGGTCGACCGACTATGATTTTTCAACACCGATACCAATTATTGGAGGACCAAAAAAAGCAGATACAAAAATTTTCCGATTAATATGTATGTACGTATGTACGTATGTACGTACGTACGTACGTACGTACGTATAATATGTATAATTTTGTCTGTCATAGTTGTACGTATGTATGTATGTATGTATGTATGTATGTACGTATGTATAATTTTGTCTGTCATAGTTGTACGTACGTATGTATGTATGTATGTATGTATGTATGTATGTATGTATGTATGTATGTATGTATGTATGTACGTATAATTTTGTCTGTCATAGTTGAAGTGTACCTATGATGAAAATTACAGGCCTCTCATATTTTTAAGTGGGAGAACTTGCACAATTGGTGGCTGACTAAATACTTTTTTGCCCCACTGTATGTGTAATAATGACAATTACAACAATACTGAATGAACAATGAACACTTTCATTTTAACTTAATATAATACATCAAAATCAATTTAGTCTCAAATAAATAATGAAACATGTTCAATTTAGTTTAAATAATGCAAAAACACATTTTTGGAGAAGAAAGTAAAAGTGCAATATGTGCCATGTAAAAAAGCTAACATTTCAGTTCCTTGCTCAGAACATGGCAACATATCAAAGCTGGTGGTTCCTTTTAACATGAGTCTTCAATATTCCCTGTTAAGAAGTTTTAGGTTGTAGTTATTATATGACTATTTCTCTCTATACCATTTGTATTTCATATACCTTTGACTATTGGATGTTCTAATAGGTACTTTAGTATTGCCAGCCTAATCTCGGGAGTTGATAGGCTTGAAGTCAAACAGCGCAATGCTTGAAGCATTGTGAAGAGCTGCTGGCAAACGCAGTAAAGTGCTGTTTGAATGAATGCTTACGAGCCTGCTGCTGCCTACCACCGCTCAGTCAGACTGCTCTATCAAATCATAGACTTAATTATAATATAACACACAGAAATACGAGCCTTAGGTCATTAATATGGTCAAATCCGGAAACTATCATTTCATTTCTTTCAGTGAAATACGGAACCGTTCCGTATTTTATCTAACGGGTGGCATCCATAAGTCTAAATACTGCTGTTACATTGCACAACCTTCAATGTTAAGTCATAATTACATAAAATTCTGGCAAATTAGTTCGCATTGAGCCAGGCGGCCCAAACTGTTGCATAGACCTTGACTCTGCGTGCAATGAATGCAAGAGAAGTGACACAATTTCCCTAGTTTAATATTGACTACTAACATGAATTTCTTTTAACTAAATATGCAGGTTTAAAAAAATATTCTTCTGTGTTATGATTTTAAGAAAGGAATTGATGCTTATGGTTAGGTACATTCGTGCAACGATTGTGCTTTTTACACAAATGAGCTTTTGTTAAATCATCCCCCGTTTGGCGAATTTGGCTGTTTTTGTTAGGAAGAAATAATCTTCACACAGTTCGCAACGAGCCAGTCGGCCCAAACTGCTGCATATACCCTGATTCTATTGCACACAACGCAAGAGAAGTGAAAGAAATTCATGTTAGCAGGCAATATTAACTAAATATGCAGGTTTAAAAAATATATACTTGTGTATTGATTTTAAGAAAGGCGTTGATGTTTATGGTTAGGTACACATTGGGGCAACGACAGTGCTTTTTTTCCACGAATGCGCTTGTTAAATCACCCGTTTGGCGAAGTAGGCTGTGATTCAATGATAAATTAACAGGCACCGCATCGATTATATGCTTAATCGTTTAATGCTAGCTAGCACCTGCCACGCAGTCTCCTCGTGGAGTGCAATGTAATCGGGCCATGATCGGTGTCCAAAAATGCAGATTACCGACTGCTATGAAAACTTGAAATCAGCCCTAATTAATCGGCCATTCTGATTTAATCGGTCTAGTTTGAATGCTAAGCTAGCTGCTTGTTTGTCTGTGCTCAGTGTGTGGCCTATAAAGACTTTGTTTGGGCTGCATACTTGCATTTATTTACGTCAACACATGGGTTAGGAGAGATGGTGGGGGGTCTGGAATGTCTGCTGTGATGTAGGGATACATGGAGAGAGTGGGAGGAAGAAAAGTAAAGTGGCAAGCTGAAGGGAACAGATGGGGGTGGAGTTTCATTGGTCAGCGCTAGGCCTAAATCCCAGGAGTCACCAAATCAAAGTGCATTTGTCACTTCCCCCGAATACAACAGGTGTAGACCTTAGTGAAATGCTTACTTACAGGCTCTAACCAATAGTGCAACAAAAGTTTTAGGTGAACAATAGGTAAGTAATGAAATAAAACAACAGTAAAAAGACAGGCTATATACAGTAGCGAGGCTATAAAAGTAGCGAGGCTACATACAGACACCGGTTAGTCAGGCTAATTGATGTAGTATGTACATGAATGTATAGTTAAAATGACTATACATATATGATATACAGAGAGTAGCAGCAGCGTAAAAGGAGGGGTTGGGGTGGGGGGGCACACAATGCAAATAGTCCGGGTAGCCATTTGATTTCCTGTTCTTGAGTCTTATGGCTTGGGGGTAAAAACTGTTGAGAAGCCTTTTTGTCCTAGATTTGGCACTCCGGTACCGCTTGCCATGCGGTAGTAGAGAGACCAGTCTATGACTGGGGTGGCTGGGGTCTTTGACAATTTTTAGGGCCTTCCTCTGACACCGCCTGGTGTAGAGGTCCTGGATGGCAGGCAGTTTAGCCCCAGTGATGTACTGGTCCGTTCGCACTACCTTCTGTAGTGCCTTGCGGTCAGAGGCCGAGCAATTGCCGTACCAGGCAGTGATGAAACCGGTCAGGATGCTCTCGCTGTTGCAGCTGTAGAACCTTTTGAGGATCTCAGGACCCATGCCACATCTTTTTAGTTTCCTGAGGGGGAATAGGCTTTGTCGTGCCCTCTTCACAACTGTCTTGGTGTGTTTGGACCATTCTAGTTTGTTGTTGATGTGGACACCAAGGAACTTGAATAACCCAAATAGGGATTGGGGGGGGGGGTAAACGCTCTTAGAGGACCAGCCCTCAGGGAGATGTTCATGGGAAGAGGGGGGGGGGGGTGTTAGTACCATGCTTGCCATGCCATCTGGGCACAGTAGGATTGTCTGTCTCTGGATCATGTGTTCCAACTGCCACTGTATTCCCTATATAGTGCACTACTTTTGACTAGGGCTCTGTTCAAAAGTAGTGCACTGTGTCGGGAATAGGATGCCCTTTGGGACGTTACCTGTGTGTCATTGGAGCACTGTTATTATCTCTAACTTGGTTTGGGACTGAGAGATGATCATGTTGCCAGTTTCAGTGGGGGAGGGGAACGGATGGGGATTGGCTGAGAGTATACAGTATGTATCTATAAACAGCAGTACCTCTCAGAAACCTGGATAGGTGACTTTTCCAGGAATTCTGGTTGGAGTATTCTAGAATTCCAGCTTGTTGCCTCCTGATTCAGGGAATTTTCCAACCAGAATTTTGCAACCCTAAACCTGGACAACCTTCACAAAGAGCAATGAGTCATAAATGCATACTAGATAGTATTTCGTATCATTTTATTAGTCATTGCTCTTTTTAAAAGTCCAGGTTTATCTTCCGTGCTACTAAAAAGCTATTTGCTTTACTACTTGTGTGTGAATGAGTGATGTAAACAGTAGCCTGCATGTCTAATGCCAACATCCTGTTTTGTCTCCTTAGAGGCCGTTGATGGACCAGCCTGGTGAAGAGGCGGGGTTAGAATGGGACAGAGCACCTCGGAACAAGAGGGCCAAGAACATGCAAATGCCTCTCTGGACGTAAGCGCGCGCACACACACACACACACACACACACACACACACACACACACACACACACACACACACACAATCCTGTCCTCTACCACTTACTCTGGCCCCATTGACCTCACCAACTACTACAGTACCACTCCCATAGAGAGAGAGAGAGTGTGTGTATACCTAGTCTGTTGCACAACTGTATGAATTCAACCGAAATGTCTTCTGCAGTATGTACAGTATCCACCGTCTGTCAGACCATAACCAACTTCTCATCAATAACTGCAGCTAAGTCCTTTCTTTTGTCTCTTCTCCTGATCAATAAGCACTGACCGCCCTCCCGCTGAGAGCCAGAGTACTAAAAGCCCATTGGCCTTGCCCCATAGTTATACACTATCTGATTGGTTAACTCAACCAACCATCCCCTCTCTCTCTCACACACACACACACACACACACACACACACACACACACACACACACACACACACACACACTTTCTATTGCAGCAAAACTGTAAATAAGCTTATCTCTGAGCTAGGATCTCCACTCCTTCAGTGAGTCATATAGGGCCTAGTCTTAATCAGTGAAGGAATTAGAACAGGGAAGGTCCTTTTGGCAGGACATCACTCAAGTTCTACGATATCCTCCTGGAGAGAAGTGTCCTATTGATTTAGAGTTAGAGACCTCAAAAGATAAGAGACTCTCACTGTCATTTCTCTGCTTTGGTCCCCAACTGTGTGGGTGCGTATGGCATAGGAGTTAGACATCTCTCTTGGCTCTCTCACTTGTTACCTCTCTCACTCACTCACTCACTCACTCACTCACTCACTCACTCACTCACTCACAGCTGTGTACAGTATAGTCAGATGATCACAGCCAAATTGCACCATGTCTCAATGAGCTCTGTGTTATTGTCTGGTGCAGCAGAGTAAAGCAGCACTGTTCCTATTGTTGGTCTCAGAGCCAGGTTGACATGGGCGCACGGCAACTCAATCCACATTGAGAGAAGGCAAATAGGCTTACTGTATAATAATCATCATTAAAAGTATTGTTAGTGAGTTGTGTTGTCCCATATATTTATATGGCGCTTTTTGAGTTAAGCTGGGTAAGAAGGGACTTAGAGAAGAATGGGGGAACAAAAAGAAAGAGCAAGAGGGGTGCTGACCTAAGAGGGTGTTGATAAATAGTTAGACCAAAATCAACACATTGGGTGACTGGATGTGTTTAAGATCCCCCCCCCCCCCCCTGGAAATTGTCATCCAGACCTGATTCAACCAAGATGAAACAATTTTACATCATCATTCCTCCTTCTCTGACATTCTTTTCCCCGGGCATGGCAAATCCCAAGCCCTGAATTCCTTTATACGTCAGTTACTTAACTCAGTAACGGAGCTTTCCCAGCTCTGGAAAAATCTCCCTGTCTACAGTACATAGGCTATTTTATATGGTTGTTCACGTCTCTTTTTTTGTCTACCAACAGGAAGGGTTTAACAACATCAAGGCGTTAGTGGAGGACGAGCTACAGACTAGCATGGTTAGTTTGTATGTTGTAGTCTGGTGTGCAGTGTTTCATTCCATGAAGCCGTTGTAATTATGCTCTAATCAACTGCTGCACACCTCTCTCTCTCTCTTTGTCTCTCCACATCTCCCTCTGTCTGTCTCTCTACATCTCTGTCCATGTCGCTCTTTGTCCATGTCGCTCTTTGTCCATGTCGCTCTTTGTCCATGTCGCTCTTTGTCCATGTCGCTCTTTGTCCATGTCTCTGTGTGTGTGTCTTTCTCTCTTTCTCTCTCTCTCTCTAGATGATGGGGATGGTGATTGGTGCGGGCATCGCCATAATCCTCATCGCCATCCTCATCTTCTTCATGCTGCGGAGGATCCAGCTCAGAAGTACGTGTCACATTCTCTCTCCAATGCATTTTCTTCGATACCGATAAAATGAAATAAATGCGAGCTTCAGTTACACTAGCGATTCCCCTTCACTTACACCTAAGAGCTTTCTAGCGCTGTCCCGGAACCACCAAAAAATTGTCAGACTGAGTGTAAAAGTATGTGGACACCCCTTCAAATTAGTATATTCAGCTATTTCAGCAACACCTGTTGCTGACAGGTATAAAATCAAGCACACATCCATGTACTGTCCATAGATAAGCATTGGCAGTAGAATGTCCTGTATGGAAGAGCTCTGTGACTTTCAATGTGGCACTACCATTGGATGCCACCTTTCCAACAAGTCAGTTAATCAAATTTGTACCCTGTTAGAGCTGCAGCGGTCAACTGTAAGTGCTTTTATTGTAAAGTGGAAACGTGTAGGAGCAACAACGGCTCAGCCGCGAACTGGTAGGCCACACAAGCTCACAGAACGGGACCACCGAGTGTTGTTGCGCGTAAAAATCTTTTGTCCTCGGTTGCAACACTCACTACCGAGTTCCAAACTACCTCTGGAAGCAACATCAGCACAAGAACTGCTCATCGGGAGCTTCATCAAATGGGTTTCCATGGCCAAGCAGCACACAAACCTAAGATCACCATGCGCAATGCTAACACGGAACCCAAACCGGCTGCACGTGTGCGCCACCGCGCATAAATGTATTTTGTCCCCCCACACCAAACTTGATGACGACACGCAGGTTAAAATATCAAAACAAACTCTGAACCAATTACATTAATTTGGGGACCGGTCGAAACGCATTGAACATTTATGTCAATTTAGCAAGCTAGCTTGCACTTGCTAGCTAATTTGACCTATTTAGCTAGCTTGTTGTTGCTAGCTAATTTGTCCTGGGAAATAAACATTGAGTTGTTATTTTACCTGAAATGCACAAGGTCCTCTGCTCCGACAATTAAGCCACACATAAAACGGTCAACCAAATAGTTTTTAGTCATCTCTCCTCCTAGACTTTTTCATCTCTTGACTTTATATTGGCAACTTTCATAAATTAGGTGCATTACCGCCATTGACCTCGTTCGTCTTTAAGTAACCCATGTGGGTATAACCAATGAGGAGATGGCACGTGGGTACCTGCTTCTATAAACCAATGAGGAGATGGGAGAGGCAGGACTTGCACCGCGAGCTGCCTCACAAATAGAACTGACTTCTATTTTACCCTTGGCAACGCAGATGGTCGTTGGCGCACAATAATTGAATAATATAGATTTCTACATTTATTTTGCAACGCTTGCGCACGCGACTTGAGTGGTGTAGTCAGCCTGTAAGCGTCGGCTGGAGTGGTGTAAAGGTTGCCGCTATTGGAGCAGTGGAAACGTGTTCTCTGGAGTGATATATCACACTTCACCATCTGGCAGTCCGACAAACTAATCTGTTTGGCAGATGCCAGGTGTGGAAGAACTTGACTGGCCTGCTCAGAGCCCTGACGTCAACCCCATCAAACACCTTTGGGATGCATTGGAACCCCCAACTGCGAGCCAGGCCCAACATCAGTGCACGACCTCACTAATTCTCTTATGGCTGAATGGAAGGAAGATCCGGCAACAATGTTCCAACATCTAGTGGAAACTCTTCCCAGAAGAGTACAGCAAAGGGAGGACCAACTTCATATTAATGGCCATGATTTTGAAATGAGATGTTCGATGAGCAGGTGTCCACATACTTTTGGTCATGTAGTGTATAGACACCCTATGTGTTTTAATAAAATCATCTGTGTACTAAGCTTGTCTAATGCTTGCACACGCTGTTTGAGTTAAATAATTAAGACAAATGACTCAAGAGGAAGCCAGAGGACAAGATAGCCTAAATCTTTTCCTGACCCTCCCGCCAACCTTCGCAGATTCTGCCGTTAAACTCTTGAAGTTGCCGTTAATAGGCAACACCAGGGGTCGGCAACCTTTTTGATTTGGAGTACCAATTTATCTTACCATGTCTACCGATCTGCGTGCCAGTTCTGATTTTCATATGCACGTTTTCGTGACAGTTTCATTTAATTTCTAATAGTCTTTATCTCAAAATCATTGTCATGTGGTTCATTTAAATTCTATCTAAATGAAAATTATACAAATCTAAAAGTAACTTTTATTGCCAACTATGTACAAGTTGCCTACATAAAGCCAAGAAATGAAAAACATTGCATCCAGCAGGTAGAAAATATCCTGATTTTAAATATAAGTATCCTATCAATTACATTGGCAATGCAAGGCCTATCTGCAACAAACTTGAAACATTGTATCAACTGGGTCCAGCCTGAAGCTCCTGCTAGGAAACTTGTAACATTGTATAAAATACTCTGGGCACTCAGTTTCCCGCTCCAGTGAGCTCGGGACAGACACAGCTGTAAGCTATTTGTGCAAAAGATAATCAAGCTATTTTATGACATTTCCACTCAATCAGAGCATTAGATGTTTCCCTTTCATGCCGAGTGGTTATCGAAAGGGAGAGCGCTGGAAATATTTTTCAAATGCATTGACAAACTATTGTCATTCTAAATGGATTCTAAAACCAGACTTTGTTAACGTTCTGTTTGAGGTGAAGAAAGCATTTCTTTGAGAAGCTCTACAGCTTATTAGTGGCGGTGAGTTAAGACAATCAAATACTATCAGACATCCCCAAATGGGCACATTTTATAGGCCACCATTAGCACGCAGGCCAGGTAGCCTAGGCCTACTTCTATATGCGTAATCAGGTGCACGTCCTTACTTAACCTTGACAGGAGTGTTCTAAACAAAAAACAATGGAATGAAATGAACCAAAACTTTTTTCTCAGAAGTGTAGCATAGGCTGTGAGCACTGCGAACAACGTGTCCACTCCAACAATGAGAACAGTAAACGACTGTAGACCTAATAATAATAATATTACCATAAAATTACCATAACCAAACAAACATTGTAGATCGGGAATTAACGTTAAATGTAGGTTACTACTGGTGATATATGTAATGGGGAATCGATAGACACAATCAAAGGGCAAAGAATTCACACAATTAAGTTATGAAACAATGAATTTATACGAAATGGCGGGAGAGCCCATTCTGGAGAGAGACATGCATTTTAGCCACACCCCCTTTCATCTTGGACCGTGGCATACCCACGGCCTCCTCAATGGATTAGTCTCATGTGCCACTGATTTTTTTTTTTTTCTTCATTAATTTGCGACTGCTCGACTAAAACAAAATCTTGGTCGAACAACAGCCTATTGACCAAACAATCGTCCAGTCAACTGCTTGTGAATATATGGTTTTAGCTTGCTATACAATGCTAAAATGTATCTTAAAATGTTCATACTGGTACTTTATCTTGTTCACATTGCCATACTGTTTGTGTCCGTGCTCTAGTATCTCCATATATGTATGTTTTAACTTCTCACAGACCTGCAAGCCCAGGAGGCCCCCAAGTATCGATTCCGCAAGAGGGACAAGGTCATGTTCTATGGGCGAAAGATCATGCGCAAGGTTAGTGGCTGTGGTGGGATGCGTTTTGGGGTTTCTAGCAAAGTAAAATGGTACCCTTTTGTTCGACAATGTGTCTTTTTGTCCTAGTTGACCTTTGACCTCTGGCTCTCATAGGTATCCCAGTCCACCTCTTCCTTGGTGGGCACAGCCTCCTCCACACGCCCACGACTCAAAAAGAAGCAGAAAATGCTCAACATTGCCAAAAAGTGTGTGAACACGGTTTACCCTGTCTACTCTACTCTAATTCATGATGCTAACGAACTTAGTGACTACAGAGTAGAGAACAATAGTCTCTTATACATTTGTCCTCCCACTCTCTCATCCTGCTCTCCACCCCCACCCCCCTCTCCTCCCTCCAGGATTCTGCGTTTTAAGAAGGAGGTGCCCACCCTGGTAGCTAAGGAGCCTCCTCCCTCAGTGCTGGAGGCCGACCTTACAGAGTTTGACGTGGCCAACTCCCACCTGCCCTCCGAGGTGCTCTACATGCTCAAGAACGTCCGGTACGTAGGGACTTCTCTGAGTTTGTTTGTGTGTGTGTGTGTGTAGAGTGTACTCTCTGTGTGTGTTAAGATGTCGTGGAGTTCTTATCTATATGGAGGAGACGTGTGTGTTTGAGTATCAAACCACCATGTATCATGGGTAAATTGTGACTGACTGATCTTCCAATAATATTGAGTAGTTATTAATGATGCAGGGTGATACGTAGGTCAGTCAATCACTTTTTTGTGTGTAGTAATCTCTCCATCTCTACCCCCCCCCCCCCCCCTGCAGTGTGCTGGGCCACTTTGAGAAGCCTCTGTTCCTGGAGCTGTGTAAACACATGGTGTTCCTGCAGTTTCAACAGGGAGAGTACGTCTTTAGACCGGGCCAGCCTGACAGCAGTATCTACGTGGTGCAGGACGGAAAACTAGAACTGTGCCTTACTGGAATGGTGAGGGAGGGAGGGAGGGAGGGAGGGAGGGAGGGAGTGTGTGTGTGTGTGTTTGTGTCTGTGCACCTGTGTGTGTTTCTCATGAACACAAGTGGCCAGACATTTACATTTTAGTTTTTTTTGTTGCCTTCTGTACAATTGAGCCTCCATCCATGCTAACGAGTAAACACGTACTCTCATAAGGGGCTTACAGTTCTCTAACAATTAACTCTCTTGTAGGTCATTAAATAATGGTTAGCACCTATTTAGTTTTTGATTCAGATTATCCCAATATGAAGGAAAAGGATCAAATGGAATGGATCAAATGGAATGATCTCTGAATTTAGAACGTTATGGCCACGATGAACTTGCATTTGGGCAAAGATTGGAATAACTTAACATGAACAGAATGTTTTCACGATAACTGTCAATTTTAATGTTTGCCTGTGTTATTTTGTCCTTTGTTTTTAACACAAATGTATGTGCCTTTTTGTCCATGTTAATTTATTATGACATACTCTGTTTTTACCCCTGTGTGTTTAGGACGGCAAGGACGGTGTGGTGAAGGAGGTGTACCCCGGAGACAGTGTCCACAGCCTCCTCAGCATCCTGGACGTCATCACCGTAAGACACGCCCACTTCCTGTCCCACATTCCACACTCCCTAAACCACCATGCCACGTGTCGTTTCTTGTTTGAGTCACCCCTTTGTCTGTCCCTGTCACGTTTCAGTCAGAACTTTGAACTTAAGTCGAGGAACAAGTCAGGGAAGTCGAGCGTTGAATCGTAGCCGCTAAAGTTGAATCATATCAAAGACAAGATGATTTTGCAATTTAATGTTATATCGTGAAGCACTATGATATGACAAGTGTGGCTTATGTGCGCTTTTACTCTTGGTGGGAAGTATACAGTGAACTATTAAACACATGACCCTTTTAGAGTCAAGAGGATTTGGTAGCTAGCATCTAACTCCTATATTTAGACTTGGGAAAAGTACCTGACATCCTGGAACCGTTGCTTTACGGCTGACAAAAGGAAGTGGAAGACGTCTCTAAAGCAATGCTTTCTGCTGGTGGGTTCTGCTAGTTCCCTCTTATTGGCTTGTGACTATAAACATTTTACTGAGTAGTTCAGTTCTTTGTTAGTGCGTTGGTCACAGGGACATTTAAAAAAAAAGAAGCTTCACCCAAGTCACTGCAATGGCCGGGGTAGGCCGTCATTGTAAAATAAGCATCTGTTCTTAACTGACTTAAATAAATAGGACAGCGTTGAAAGGGCCTTGTCATTGTGTTTGTTTCAGGTACAACTAGCTAGCATGTGAGAACCACTCTCAACACAAACTTCCCCTCCCTTTACTGCTGAAAATAGGAACTTGTAAAATGTCTCAAGTCTCCAAAATGTCTGTAAAGTTACCAATATTGAGTTACAGTATATTCTGAGAGCGTGAGTGTGTGTGAACCTTATCACTGTGTTGTGTGTTTCAGGGACACCAGAAGCCGTACAGGACGGTGTCGGCGCGGGCGGCTGAGGTGTCCACCGTACTGCGTCTACCCGTCGAGGCCTTCCTCTCCATCTTCGAGAAGTACCCTGAGAGCCTGGTGCGGGTGGTCCAGGTAAGCTGCATTGTGTGTGTGTGTGTGTTTGTCACCAGGTGTGGGCGTGTGTTTTTTTTCTCTTGATATTCATGTGACCTTTTCCTCCCTCGGTCTTCTCATGCAGATCATCATGGTTCGTCTCCAAAGAGTAACCGTTCTGGCGCTGCACAACTACCTAGGGCTCACCAACGAGCTCTTTAGCCACGTGAGTCAAGCGCCACACACACACACACACACACACACACACACACACACACACACACAAACACAGTGCCACGATTCATCATACCACCCAGATCCTCAAACATACACGCACCCACACATGGACATTCTGTTTGTTACTTCATCTACCAGACTGAGTCATTCACCGCTAACGCTACCGCTAATCACTTTTCAATGCTGACCTGGTAATTATAACATTGCTAATTCAACGCTAGCCTGTCTTCATTGACA
The DNA here is from genome assembly GCF_036934945.1 of Oncorhynchus masou masou. Taxonomy (NCBI): domain Eukaryota; kingdom Metazoa; phylum Chordata; class Actinopteri; order Salmoniformes; family Salmonidae; genus Oncorhynchus; species Oncorhynchus masou. The sequence continues at coordinate 12,112,342 of NC_088215.1, read as the reverse complement.
CTAACCTCCTCTCTCTCTCTCTCTCTCTCTCTCTCACTCTCTCTCTCTCTCTCTCTCTCTCTCTCTTTCTCCCATGCCCCTGTCCTGTCCTCCCTATAGGAGATGCAGCTCCTGCGCCTGCTGCCCCTGTCCCCCCACCCCGTGCCCCGCACCAGCCCCCAGCGCCACGGCAAGCGTTTCGGTAGCCTGACCGTGCCCGCGGAGGACCGCGAGGCCGCCGTGAAGGACGCATCAGATCCTGGGAAGGATGGAGCCACAGTCCCACCAATCCTCAGCAGGACCATCTCCATGCCTGTCGACATCGCTGGTGACTAACTCTTTCTGTCGGTCTCTCGATCCCTCTCTCTGTCCTCTTCCGTTCTTTTCTCTCTGTCCGTGTGGTAACATCTGCATTCTTAGTATGTAACTTCAGCTCTGTGGCTTCAGTCCAGTTTTTACTGCATGTTAGTGACCTGACTTGACATTAGTGTGCTTTATGTATGTAACTTACCTCTGTTGCTTCTCAGACTGTTGACTGTGGCGTTTACACGTGTTTGTGTTAACATGATTTCTGTGGTGTGTGTGTGTGTGTGTGTGTGTGTGGTGTCTACACACAGGCATGCAGAAGAATCTGCGGTCGGATTTCGATATGGCCTACGAGAGGGGACGGATCTCAGTTTCCGCTGAGGACGGCAACACGCCACCCACCTATTCACGGGTCAGTATATACGCGTGTTCACACACACAAGGTTGGATATTAGTGACATCTCAGACTGTGTACTTACATTTGAAATAAAATCCAAACAGACATTTTTTAGTAATTCAACAGTTTATCTATTCACTAACAGTCATCCTAGTGCACTAAAATACACATTTGCACGTCAAAGTAGACCACTAACTCTTATCTTTGTACATCACAGATCTGCACTTCAAAGTAGACCAGGCACAGTGTACTGTAATTGACATTCATGTCCCTCCATGTTGTCTGTTTCTTTCCCAGGACCAGCGGGAGAGGAGGGTGACCGTAGACGAGGTGCCGTCGGGGGTGTACCTGTACCCCGAGGAGGAGGGGGGTCCGGAGAACCAGTTCTCGCCAGGACCAGGACCCGTCCCCGGTCGCCCCAGCCCTGCCCTGTTCGAGGAGGCCCTGAAGGAGCTCCTCAAACTCATGAGGATAGAGGTTAGTACTAACTACTGCTTAGTAACCTTAGTACATGGTCAGTAGATGGTTGCTATCTATGTAACCATGACTCTAGTAACAATGTAATCGTGGCATTTACCTGATTATTGTGTTAATAAAACACCAAGTCACCAAGTTAATTTGTCCTTTGGGCTAATGTACCATGTCTAGACAAGATATTTTGAAATGCAAAGGCCAAAGTGTTCTTATTGGACAAGTAGTACCTCCCCTTTTCAAAACATGTCTCCTTACTGGACATCAACCAGCACTTTCTCCCTCTGACTCCTTTTATCGAAGCTTCTTACAGTTCCATTTCACAATCTACTGTTATGGTTGGAACCGAGCATCTGAAATGTACGATATCGAAAGTTCTGTCTCCGTCCGTATATTTGCCAACCCTCTGGATTTGCAGCCCAGGAGAGCAAAAGGGGAATCCAGACGTTGTTTCACCACCAAGAGCGTTTCCTCATTCCCTCCCTCTATCGCTGTCTAACTCTCTCTCTTTCTCTCGTTCTGTTCTTTTTCCTTCTTCTGCCAGGACCCTGCTCTGCTGAATGGGAGAGTGACTCTGCACCACGCCAAGGCAGGAACCGTGCTGGCTAGACAAGGAGACCAGGTACTTTTCTGAGGCTTGGAGAGATGTCCTCTCCTCTGTTTGAATGCAGGTTGACGTTTGTCACCTTCCGCGATTTCCGCGAGATGGGCCAGCTGCAAAGTCAAAATTGTCTACATCGTCATGACAACACATGCCAACCTGACTGTTTAATCCAACAATTTTATGAGGGACAAGACTTCAAAACATTATAGATTTTTGATATCACAGATTCCTATCGTCCCTTAATGTTGTCCTTGACATCTTTCCCCTCCAAATCCCTCTCTTTCCCATATACCTTATTCTCCCCTCCCCAGCTCTTTACCCCCTCCTCTACTCGCCTCTCTTCAACCCCTCTAAACACACAAAAACAAAACATGAGACCTGAAATCTGAACTCCCTCTTCTCCTCTCAGGATGTGAGTCTCCACTTCGTCCTGTCCGGCTGCCTCCACGTGTACCAGCGGATGATCGACAAGCAGGATGCGGTGTGCCTGTTTGTCACCCAGCCGGGTGAGATGGTGGGCCAGCTGGCCGTGTTGACTGGAGAACCCCTCATCTTCACCATCAAGGCCAACAGAGACTGCACCTTCCTCAAGATCTCCAAGTCTGACTTTTACGAGTGGGTGTCTTGTAGAGACCAGACTAGAGATAGACTATAGCGGGGGGGGGGGGCAAGCCTGGTCCTGGAGCGCTGCAGGCACTTCCTGTTTTTGATTTAACCGACCTGGAAGACCAGCTGTGTTGAATTTAGGTGCTGAACTGATCAATTAGCTCAGTTGGTGCCTAGTTGGAACAACATCCTGCTGTACCCGTGGCCCTCCAGGAACAGGGTTTCCTACCCCTGGGCTAAACCCTTCTGTGTGAAAGGGGTATCGTTCACCGTCTGGGCATGAAGCTGGAACATTTAGTTTAAGCCTAACTCGGGTTTAGAAGTAGAGAAATGCAGGTTGTTGGATGATTACAGGAAATGTAAATATACCCGTAGTCACTGACTGTTGACTATTAAACCATCGGTCACAAGTAGGTTCAGTTCCAGACGTCACAACTGTCTCACTGTTGATAAGATGCTGGTTATTACTGTCTATCTGGTCATGGTAGAAAAGACGGAAGTGGTTCGAAAGTGGCCAACACTTCCTCTAACCCTAGCTTTGTTTATCAGTTCCTGTGATATTTAAGCATAGTGACTGCCTCTCCCCGGAGACACTGCCTGTGTGTTTTCCCCTGATCTGGTGTGCTCTGTGCTGCCCCCTGTCTTTAGGATCATGAGGGAACAGCCCAGTGTGGTTCTGAGTGCAGCCCACACCGTAGCCATCCGCATGTCCCCCTTCGTCAGACAGATGGACTTCGCCATAGACTGGATGGCTGTGGAGGCCGGCAGAGCCCTCTATAGGTATCTGGACAAATCTTCTGTTATGGCAGTATTTTTAATTTGACCAGAAACACTGTATTGGTGTGTTTTTCTGACTGACAATATCACCTATCTGAAGGTATTTTTCTTTCATACGTTTCAAACTCTAGCCTTGCACAGACACGCTCAACTGTACACTGTCCTGAAACCAAACCACTCTTCTTTCAGTCTGATGAAAACTGAACTGACTGTCCTCCACCTCCTCTCCTCATATCTCCAGGCAGGATGACCAGTCGGACTGCACCTACATAGTTCTGAACGGACGTCTGCGTTCTGTTATACGTAAAGCTAACGGGAAGAAGGAGCTGGTAGGAGAGTACGGTCGAGGAGACCTTATAGGAGTGGTGAGACTTTGGCCCATTTCTACAGCTCTCATCGTTCTGGTCTTCTATGTAAAGGCAGAATATGTTGTCACTATATTAGTTTATAAAGCTAATATTCAGAATAACGTCAACCTCATGTATTTATATTAGACCCGTGTGTGTGTGTATAGTGTATGTTTGGGTTGTATTAGATCATTGGGGACACTATACCTTTTTTAAATCCCATTGTTTTTGGAGCTCTCACAATCTCCTCCTGTTTTCCCCAGGTTGAGGCCCTGACCCGACAGCCCAGAGCCACCACGGTCCACGCGGTCAGAGACACAGAGCTGGTCAAGCTCCCAGAGGGAACGCTCAACAACATCAAGAGGAGGTACCCACAGGTGGTCACCAGGTTGATCCACCTGCTGGGACAGAAGATCCTGGGGAACCTGCAACAGGCCCGCGGACCTTTCTCAGGTGAGTGTGTACACAGGCATGTACTGTATGCATACACACACTTGCCCTCTTTGTCCTCTAGATAAAGCCATGTATTACTCGCTCACTCGCTCTCTCTCGCTCTCTCACTCGCTCTCTCTCGCTCTCTCTCTCACCCCATACTTCTCCAGGTTCTGCCCTCGGCCTGTCCAGCGTAGCGTCCAGCCCTGACGTCACCAACCCGGCCAGTAACCTGTCCACTGTGGCCGTACTGCCCATCTGTGACGAGGTGCCAATCAACGCCTTCAACCTGGAGCTCAGCCACGCCCTCAGTGCCATAGGTACACGCCTCTAGAGACTAGCATAGCAACTGTCAATCAAACCTTACTATGACTTGAACATCTTGTTTCATATTAGTCAATAGTTACATCTGCCTAATGTGAGTAGATTCTGTGGACAATAAAGTTGTTCTATTCTGTTCCTTAACTACCGGTAAGTTGTTACATTGAGCGACCGTGATATTCAATTTTATATACATAAATTGTTCTCTCGGAAATATTAGACATATTTCTATTTGTCCTTGACGTGTAGGACCTACCCTGCTGCTGACCAGTGACATCATCAGAGAGCGACTGGGGGCCTCCGCTCTGGATAGGTCTGTTTTTATCCTCTCTTCTTCCTCTCTCCCTCTGCAGTATCCATACCAGTTGGTTGTTCTTAACTCTCGTTCTCCCCTCGTAACAGTATCCACGAGTACCGTCTGTCTGGCTGGCTGGCCCAGCAGGAGGACATCAACAGGATAGTTCTGTACCAGACAGACAGCAGTATGACTCCCTGGACCCAGCGCTGCATCAGACAGGCTGACTGCATCCTCATCGTGGGCCTGGGGGAACAGGAGCCTGCGCTGGGACAGGTAGGAGGGACGGGGTGAAGAGCTGGAGGTTGATTTGGGCTCAATGTTTGGAGGATTGGTTGACCTATGAAGCTACTCTACTTACAAGCTGCCTCGTTACATTTATTTGTTCAATTTAAAACTTTCGTTGTGAAATTATACATGAACCTCATATTTAAGCTTATTTGTAGAGATATATATATATTTTTTAACAGTCTAGTTATGACTGCATCTTATCCTCAGTACTGTATCTACCCATGCCTCTCTCTCTGTCTCTCTGTCTCTCTAGTTAGAGCAGATGTTGGAGAACACCGCGGTGAGGGCCCTGAAACAGCTGGTGCTGCTCCATAAAGAGGACGGCTCGGGGCCCTCCAGGACCGTAGAGTGGCTCAACATGAGGAGCTGGTGCTCTGGACACCTCCACCTCCGCTGCCCCCGTCGGGTCTTCTCACGACGCAGCCCCTCAAAACTGGTGCGACTTCCTGGGGAGATGCCATGACTTCTCTTTCTAACTTTCGTTCGTTTTTTTTTTGTGCTTTTCTCTCATTCGTTTATTCATTCGTTACACACCGACCTTTGCCCACATCTGATTGTGTTCCTCCGTTAGATTGAGGATGAGGACGGTTGTAAAGAGAGCTCTGACGATGTGGTAAGAGAGGAGGCTAGTCTGTTTGCAAGCAAAGGTTTTATGGATACTTTAATAGCCTGTTGAGCGTGTCCTCTTCGTCCAATCTATATCTTTTTTTGTTTTATCTTGCACCGAGTGACGGCTCAAAATTAAGCCCTTTTCTGTTCTACGAATAACACGAGTTTTGGTTTTCAAGAGAAATAACATGGTGCTTTAGCTACAAAGGCTTTAGGAAACCCAGCCCAGGTCGTCTTGGGGAAATGATCCATTGACAAGTTTACCAACCACTTACAGCGCTTCGGTGGATAGCAACTGTCGCTAACCAGGCCTAAGTCTGAATGGTTGGACAAGCTCTTGTCTCAAAGCGCATGGAAGCCTACAAATTGCTCAGATTATCATCTGAAATCAACGTGTGTGTGTGTGTGTGTGTGTGTGTGTGTGTGTGTGTGTGTGTGTGCAGAGGGAGGTGTATGAGAAGGTGTGTGAGAAGACAGCGGACAGACACAGTGATTTCTCTCGGCTGGCCCGGGTACTGACTGGGAACAGCATCGCTCTGGTGCTGGGAGGAGGAGGTGCCAGGTCAGTGGACTCTCTTTTGTGCCAGACTCTCTTTTGTAGATGATCAAGTAGTACATGCTTTACTCCACACTATCGACATCATCAAATGCATGTTTTCAATGACAGTCATGGGACCACAGCTCTTTGCATGAGAAGTCCTGTCTTCTGTTGATTATTCTTGTAACATTAATGTCTTTCAGGGTATCTGTAGTCTCGAATTAGTCAGGTTCTTTCGGATCTTTTCAAATTAATGAAAGAAGTGGAAGAAATGCAGTCCTCAAACAGAGTGAGTTTCCTACTCTCTCTGATTGGTTGTTGTCTCTGTCACTCTTGCAGAGGCTGCTCCCACGTGGGAGTGATCAAGGCCATGGAGGAGGCAGGGATTCCCATCGACATCGTGGGCGGGACGTCCATCGGATCGTTCATCGGGGCGCTATACGCCGAGGAGAGGAGTGCGGTGCGCACCAAGCAGAGAGCCCGCGAGTGGTCCAAGGTCTGATCCTCCCTCCGCTACACCATAATGCACTTCTCTAGTTCCTATTTGGCACATTCCTTTGTCAGGTGACATGTAGTGTATTAGAGGGGATCAGTTTGAGCACGGCGAGACACAGAATCACTCGTGCTGATTTGTGGATCAGTGTGGATCAGTGATTCTGTGCGGTTCCGACTGAAATGTTGACCTCGGACACGCTCATTATTAACCTCCTTCCCTCCCTCCCTACAGGCGATGAACTCCGTATTCAAAACCATCCTTGACCTGACCTATCCCATCACCTCAATGTTCACCGGCGCCGCCTTCAACACCAGCATCTCCAAAGTGTTCCAGGACAAGCAGGCTGAGGTGAGAAGTCACACTGTCTGTCAGTGCTACTAGAGATGTCTGTCTGTGAAGGAAACTGGGCTCGGTTCAGTCGGCAAACCTTGTGAACAGTTGCAGATAGAGATGTCTTGAATAGAGCTGACGTTGATACCTACTCCACATTTTGGAGAGGCATATTTGTTCTACATAATATATATCCCTCTGAATGTTCCTTATTCCAATTCATATGGAATGTGTGGTCTATGTAACCATCAGGACCTGTGGTTGCCCTACTTCAACGTGACTACTGACATCACGGCGTCCGCCATGCGTGTGCACCAAGACGGTGAGTGACAGGCAGCTAACCGCTGGCCCCTCCTTCTCTCTGCTCTATCGCTGTTTAGAAATGGACGACTAGATTTCGAAGTTGTCTTGACCGCACTGCAGAAGTAATTGTCCTAGTTCTATGCGATTTTGAGTAGAAATTGGATAGCTGTTAGGAAAAGTCTCAAGCAGTCACACACACACACACACACACACACACACACATGTATTTTATTTAGATATATACTCCATATGTAACGCTATTTAACTCAATTCACTCACGCTGGTACGGCCCAATATGACCGAGAACTAACGTGGGATTGACATGATCATTCCTAATTTTATTCGCCGTTTGGTGATAACAGCTAGATAATTTAGATTAGGTTTTACTGTATCAGAGTATGGGTTATGGGACAAAAATCCCAGCCCCTTAATTGTACATTTTACATTTTTATTTTATTTGAGTTATTTAGCAGACTCTCTTATCCAGAGCGACTTACAGTTAGTGCATTCATCTTAAGATACCTAGGTGGGGTTATAATTTGGCGTTTTAGATCAATTGGTTAGATTGTGCATGCGTTTCAGATGTATAATACTAATCGGGAGGTCATACAGCTGGTATGCTAGAGCAACATCCTCTGTTCCCTGCTTGTTTAATATGTTCCTCCATTGACTGACTGACTGACACTTAATATATGGATTGTTTATGTATGTGTTGACTGACTGAGTGAGAAATGCACTACCACTAACTGTAGCTAGAATAGACCTAGAGGCTGGGGGTACGACCCCTGCTGACCTCTTGGGGTCAAAGGCCACACCTTTTGGCTTGTGGAAGGAAACCCACCCCACCCCCCAAATCCAGTCTTAGTACATGTTGCATGCATTTGTTATCACCGGTAATGTCCACTAGTTTGTAAGAGCAAAGGCATTTAAAGAAAGTAACCTATAATGTTTCATGTTATTTATGTACTGATTTTAGGCCACATAGGCAAGTGTAGCAAATGAGTCCTCCTTGATCCTGGATTTGGGGTGTCATAAGGTTGTGCGGTCCTCCAGTCATATCTTCAATGCCTGTCTGCACTTGGCATGTTTACTAACGGCGAGAGCAAAGCTTTACGACGCGCTCTCTCTTTACCGACCACCTTCCTCCTCCCTAGTGTAATGTCACTTCCTGTTGACGCAGCCTAGTCCACTCCCACTGCTCATCTCTATTGCTCTCTTTCTCAGGTTATTCCTCCTACCTTTCTCACATCTGTTTTATGTTTAAAACGTGTCTTTTTTAAAACAACACCAAACAAACCATGCCACAGTGACTTCCCTAATGTTCATTTGCTCATATGGGGACACTTTCACCATCTGCTGTATAGGCTTACTATTAGCCTGGTCCCAGATCTGTTTTGCCATCTTGCCATCTCCTATGGTTATTGTTGGGTAGATGGCACAAACAAATCTGGGGCCAGGCTCGTGTACTATAGATGTAGTGTACTAGTCGCTTCCACCCCTGTCCGCGTCAACAAGTAGGATCCAGAACACTCTTCATTTGCTTTACCCCTCTGCACCCTTACGCCTCTCCCTCCATCCCTCCCTCGCTTCCCATAGTTTCTCCCAATGTGCTTTTCTTTCATACAGCTCTAAATTCCCATTACTGGAGGCTTACACACAGGAATAGAGTGAAGTTGCCCCAAGACGCTGATCTTGGGTCAGTTATGTATTTCCCCCAATAATGGTTAAGTTTAGTATTGGGGGAGGGGAAGCTGATCCTAGATCTGTACCTAGAGAACTTCACACATGGCCAGAGCGCAATTTCTGAAGCTCAGGGTACATTTTATTTTTAACACCAACCTCAGGGTTTTCCAACATAGAAAGTTACACCGTTGGCTCGTTCGTAACGCAAGGACTTTGTCTTCGGTGGCACTATTTAGTTTTAGCAACACCCCATGTTTCCATAAGCCAACCAATGAATGTTAGGCTCTTCGACGTTGCGTAAATGTAGCATCATTTAGTCTTTATTTTTAAAATGTTATGCTAGTCGCAAGATGGCGGCTTTTAGAGTATGGTCATAGGCATCAGGTTTATAGTGTGTGTGTGTGTGTGTGTGTGTGTGTGTGTGTGTGTGTGTGTGTGTGTGTGTGTGTGCCGCTACTTAACTCTCCCTGGCTTGAAGATGGATCTTCCTTTTCATCTTTTTCTAACTCTTACTTCTCTCTTTCACTAGTCTCCCTCTATCACTCTCTCGCCCTCTCTCTCTCTCTCTCTCTCTCGATCCCTTTTTCTGAGAATGTTGGTGCATTTTGTAGTAATTTTCTTGTTTGTTGTCGGCTGCTATCTATCTAACCAAGCTAATAATAATTCTTCCGCTCCAAACGAAACACCAAACAGGACGACTGTGGCTGTTGATAGCCTGGGAAAGAGTAGAAATACACTGAGTGCACAAAACATTAGGAACACCTTCCTAATGTTGAGGTGCATCCCTTTTGCCTTCAGAACAGCCTCAATTTGTCGAGTCAGGGACTCTACAAGTCAGGGACTCTACAAGTCAGGGACTCTACAAGTCAGGGACTCTACAAGGTGTTGAAAGCGTTCCGCAGGGACGTTGGCCCATGTTGACTCCATTGCTTCCCTTCGTTGTGTCAGGTTGGCTGGATGTCCTTTGGGTGGTGGACGATTCGTGATACACACGGGAAACTGTTGAGCGTAAAACCCAGCAGCGTTGCAGTTCTTGACACAAACCGGTGCGCCTGGCACTTACTACCATACCCCATTCAAAAGCATTTACATTTTTTGTTGTTGTCTTGCCCGTTGGCACACGTACACAATCCATGTCTCAACTGTCTCAAGGCTTAAAAATCCTTCTCTAACTTTTTCCTCCCCTTCATCTTCACTGATTTTGAAGTGGATTTAACAAGTGATATCAATAAGGGATCATAGCTTTCACCTGGTCAGTCTATGTCATGGAAAGAGCAGGTGTTAATGTCTTGTGCACTCAGTGTATGCAGGTCTCCATTTTCCAATGAGGTTTCTGAACTAATACATGATTACGGTGTTCATGGTTCCTTTTGAGTGGTTTAGGAGAGTAAATGGATGACACCATTTTAAAATTTGAAATTCAGTGTAATATTAATGCTGTGATGCTATTTAGTTATTTTCTATCTGTATTTAAAAAAAATGTAATTGTCATCTACAGTCCTGTCTGTGCTATCTGTTTTAGCCCTCGAACTGGCCTCTCTGGTTATTTACTTCTAGAACTGGCCTCTCTGGTTATTTACTTGTAGAACTGGCCTCTCTGGTTATTTACTTCTAGAACTGGCCTCTCTGGTTATTTACTTGTAGAACTGGCCTCTCTGGTTATTTACTTGTAGAACTGGTCTCTCTGGTTATTTACTTGTAGAACTGGCCTCTCTGGTTATTTACTTGTAGAACTGGCCTCTCTGGTTATTTACATGTAGGACTGGCCTCTCTGGTTATTTACATGTAGGACTGGCCTCTCTGGTTATTTACTTCTAGGACTGGCCTCTCTGGTTATTTACTTCTAGAACTGGCCTCTCTGGTTATTTACTTGTAGAACTGGCCTCTCTGGTTATTTACTTGTAGAACTGGCCTCTCTGGTTATTTACATGTAGGACTGGCCTCTCTGGTTATTTACTTCTAGGACTGGCCTCTCTGGTTATTTACTTCTAGGACTGGCTTCTAGGACGCGCCCTCAGAGCATGCGCAGACCAGCTGGCTGGTGTGTTTACGGACATATTCAATCAATCCCTATACCAGTCTGCTGTTCCCACATGCTTCAAGAGGGCCACCATTGTCCCTGTTCCCAAGAAAGCTAAGGTAACTGAGCTAAACGACTACCGCCCTGAAGCACTCACTTCCGTCATCATGAAGTGCTTTGAGAGACTAGTCAAGGACCATATCACCTCCACCCTACCTGACACCCTAGACCCACTCCAATTTGCTTACCGCCCAAATAGGTCCACAGACGATGCAATCTCAACCACACTGCACACTGCCCTAACCCATCTGGACAAGAGGAATACCTATGTGAGAATGCTGTTCATCGACTACAGCTCGGCATTCAACACCATAGTACCCTCCAAGCTCGTCATCAAGCTCGAGACCCTGGGTCTCGACCCCGCCCTGTGCAACTGGGTACTGGACTTCCTGACGGGCCGCCCCCAGGTGGTGAGGGTAGGTAACAACATCTCCTCCCCGCTGATCCTCAACACTGGGGCCCCACAAGGGTGCGTTCTGAGCCCTCTCCTGTACTCCCTGTTCACCCACGACTGCGTGGCCACGCACGCCTCCAACTCAATCATCAAGTTTGCGGACGACACAACAGTGTTAGGCTTGATTACCAACAACGACGAGACGGCCTACAGGGAGGAGGTGAGGGCCCTCGGAGTGTGGTGTCAGGAAAATAACCTCACACTCAACGTCAACAAAACTAAGGAGATGATTGTGGACTTCAGGAAACAGCAGAGGGAACACCCCCCTATCCACATCGATGGAACAGTAGTGGAGAGAGTAGCAAGTTTTAAGTTCCTCGGCATACACATCACAGACAAACTGAATTGGTCCACTCACACAGACATCATCGTGAAGAAGGCGCAGCAGCGCCTCTTCAACCTCAGGAGGCTGAAGAAATTTGGCTTGTCACCAGAAGCACTCACAAACTTCTACAGATGCACAATCGAGAGCATCCTGGCGGGCTGTATCACCGCCTGGTGCGGCAACTGCTCCGCCCTCAACTGTAAGGCTCTCCAGAGGGTAGTGAGGTCTGCACAACGCATCACCGGGGGCAAACTACCTGCCCTCCAGGACACCTACACCACCCGATGTTACAGGAAGGCCATAAAGATCATCAAGGACATCAACCACCCGAGCCACTGCCTGTACACCCCGCTATCATCCAGAAGGCGAGGTCAGTACAGGTGCATCAAAGCTGGGACCGAGAGACTGAAAACAGCTTCTATCTCAAGGCCATCAGACTGTTAAACAGCCACCACTAACATTGAGTGGCTGCTGCCAACACACTGACACTGACTCAACTCCAGCCACTTTAATAAAGGGAATTGATGGGAAATGATGTAAATATATCACTAGCCACTTTAAACAATGCTACCTTATATAATGTTACTTACCCTACATTATTCATCTCATATGCATACGTATATACTGTACTCTATATCATCGACTGCATCCTTACGTAATACATGTATCACTAGCCACTTTAACTATGCCACTTTGTTTACATACTCATCTCATATGTATATACTGTACTCGATACCATCTACTGTATCTTGCCTATGCTGCTCTGTACCATCACTCATTCATATATCCTTATGTACATATTCTTTATCCCCTTACACTGTGTATAAGACAGTAGTTTAGGAATTGTTAGTTAGATTACTTGTTGGTTATTACTGCATTGTCGGAACTAGAAGCACAAGCATTTCGCTACACTCGCATTAACATCTGCTAACCATGTGTATGTGACAAATAAAATTTGATTTGATTGATTTGATTTGGCCTCTCTGGTTATTTACTTCTAGAACTGGCCTCTGGGTATTTACTTGTAGGACTGGCCTCTCTGGTTATTTACTTGTAGGACTGGCCTCTCTGGTTATTTACTTGTAGGACTGGCCTCTCTGGTTATTTACTTGTAGGACTGGCCTCTGGTTATTTACTTCTAGGACTGGCCTCTCTGGTTATTTACTTGTAGGACTGGCCTCTCTGGTTATTTACTTGTAGAACTGGCCTCTCTGGTTATTTACTTCTAGAACTGGCCTCTCTGGTTATTTACTTCTAGAACTGGTCTCTCTGGTTATTTACTTCTAGAACTGGCCTCTCTGGTTATTTACTTCTAGAACTGGCCTCTCTGGATATTTACTTCTAGAACTGGCCTCTCTGGATATTTACTTCTAGAACTGGCCTCTCTGGTTATTTGCTTGTAGGACTGGCCTCTCTGGTTATTTGCTTGTAGGACTGGCCTCTGGGTATTTGCTTGTAGGACTGGCCTCTCTGGATATTTACTTCTAGAACTGGCCTCTCTGGATATTTACTTCTAGAACTGGCCTCTCTGGTTATTTACTTGTAGGACTGGCCTCTCTGGTTATTTACTTGTAGGACTGGCCTCTCTGGTTATTTACTTGTAGGACTGGCCTCTCTGGTTATTTACTTGTAGGACTGGCCTCTCTGGTTATTTACTTGTAGGACTGGCCTCTCTGGTTATTTACTTGTAGGACTGGCCTCTCTGGTTATTTGCTTGTAGGACTGGCCTCTGGTTATTTGCTTGTAGGACTGGCCTCTCTGGTTATTTGCTTGTAGGACTGGCCTCTCTGGTTATTTGCTTCCAGGACTGGCCTCTCTGGTTATTTGCTTGTAGGACTGGCCTCTCTGGTTATTTACTTGTAGGACTGGCCTCTCTGGTTATTTACTTGTAGGACTGGCCTCTCTGGTTATTTACTTGTAGGACTGGCCTCTCTGGTTATTTGCTTGTAGGACTGGCCTCTCTGGTTATTTGCTTTTAGGACTGGCCTCTCTGGTTATTTACTTTTAAGACTGCCCTCTCTGGGTATTTACTTGTAGGACTGGCCTCTCTGGGTATTTACTTGTAGGACTGGCCTCTCTGGTTATTTACTTCTAGGACTGTCCTCGCTGGGTATTTACTTCCAGGACTGGCCTCGCTGGGTATTTACTTCCAGTACTGGCCTCTCTGGGTATTTACTTCTAGAACTGGCCTCGCTGGGTATTTACTTCTACAACTGGTCTCGCTGGGAATTTACTTCTAGAACTGGCCTCTCTTGTTATTTACTTCTAGAACTGGCCTCTCTTGTTATTTACTTCTAGGACTGGCCTCTCTGGGTATTTACTTCCAGGACTGGCCTCTCTGGGTATTTACTTCTAGAACTGGCCTCGCTGGGTATTTACTTCTACAACTGGCCTCACTGGGTATTTACTTCTACAACTGGCCTCGCTGGGAATTTACTTCTAGAACTGGCCTCTCTTGTTATTTACTTCTAGAACTGGCCTCTCTTGTTATTTACTTCTACGACTGGCCTCTCTGGGTATTTACTTCCAGGACTGGCCTCTCTGGGTATTTACTTCTAGAACTGGCCTCGCTGAGTATTTACTTCTAGGACTGGCCTCTCTGGGTATTTACTTCCAGGACTGGCCTCTCTGGTTACTTACTTCTAGAAACATTGCGTTATGTTACCTGGCCTCTCTGGTTACTTACTTCTAGAAACATTGCGTTATGTTACCTGGCCATGTTCACTGAGGGTTTTATATTGTATACGTCAGATACAATTTCAGGTCGTTTTACGTTTTTAGATTGTATACGTCGAGCTCTCTGGACATGTTTTGCCCCTTTTGTCTCCTGCTCTTTTCTGTCCCTCACTCTCTCTATATATCTGGCCATCTCTAGCTCTGTCTTGCTCCTAGGTTTTACAAAATTACGGAAACTTTCCAAAGTTCTCAGGTTTTTCAGAAATCCCGGTTGGAGGATTCCCAGAATCAATTGGGAATTCTTCAACTGGAATCTCCCCAACAAATACGGGAACTTTGGGAACGTTTCTGACAATGTGGAACCCTAATCTCTCCTCTCTCCTTTGTCTCACTCCTTGTCTCTCTTTCTCTCTCTCTGTCTGTGTGACGTGGGGCTATTTGTCCATGTTTGATGTCCCCTCTCCATCTTCCATTCTGACAGGCTCGCTGTGGCGCTATGTTAGAGCGAGTGCCTCCTACACCCCCTATTTACCTCCCCTCTGCGACCCCAAGGATGGCCACCTGCTTGTGGATGGTTGCTATGTTAACAATGTCCCAGGTCAGAGTTCAAAGTTCAAAGCCCGGCCCGTCTCAACCCCAAAAAGGAGTGGTCGAAGTTGCTCCTGACCACTGATACAGGGTCATATTATTTTCACCCACCTGATGGTTAATGTTAGGATTGTTATGTCATCTGATCCCAGATCTGGGGTTAGGGGCAACTTCTACCTTAAGCTCCTTGAAACAACCGACAATCAACCACTCCCTCCCCCTCATGTTCCGTCTCACCTTAACCCCACCTGACCAGTCGGACATTGGGAACCCATGGTTTGGAAGGAAAGCTAGGCTAAATAATGCAGTGTATATTTCGGGTGTGTGAGTGGAGGGGATGCAATGTTTCGCTCCCCTACACCCAGAACCACCCATTCTTAACACCAATACTTCTCTATTCAATTTGGCTTCAATAGTTCACACTCATACACACGACAGTTACGAATTGGCTTTGTCCCGCCCCCCAGTGTCAGTAAGCCCCTCCCCATGCCTCCGGATTGGCAGTGAGGCTCTGCTCATGCAGGTACATATCCATGGGTCAGACAGAGAGGTGCATGATGGTCCTGCTTTTGGTGCCCCGACCCCTCCCTGTTTTTGGTTCTCCATGCTGCTCCACTTCATCTCCCGAGTTCTCCTGCACTTGGCTGGTATACTACACACCAAGTGTACACTTACTCGTCTGCTTTTTCCTGAGCATGTTCCACAGGCTTTTCCCTGAGGCCTTTCCACGCAGCTTGCTGCTTGTCGTTTCCCACGTTCTAAAGCTTGGGTCTCAGTCACTCGTTTGTCAGTGTAGGTCCATAGGTTATAGCTTTTTTGCATATTGACCTAGCTATAGGAACACAACATGTAGCGTTCTCTTCAGGGTTTGAAGCTGGTCCTATGGTGTCGGGAAATAAAGGTTTTGTGTTGAGGTCAGAGAAGATCACCATATAGACTATTTCATGTTTTCTTTTGTTTTTGTGGTCTGTAGTAGTTTTTTCTGTGTCCATTTGTCTGTCCGTTCGTCCATAGCTTGATCCCATGTCGTCATACCGAGCAGTGCTTATGAATGGCTTCTGTCAACCATTTGCACCCCCCCCCAGCAGCTACACCTCCCCCTGTCAATGTATGTGCATGTGTCCGTGTACTGTACGCATCTATATATATTGATGACAGTGTTGCTGATTGCTACCCGTTTCCCTTTAGCTTTTTCTAGCGAGATGCCAAAAGTGTTCTGGATCCTACCAATTCCCATAGACAGACATACAGTTCCATCACTCTTGTCAGTGAAGGGCTTGATTGAAGCCTCAAATTAAATGTGGGCTGAAAATGGTGACTATGCGTTTTGTTAGTACTTCTAAGTTCAGAACGAGTTCAGTTCAATGATTCCACACTGAAATTCTTCAGTCCCGTATGTCCCCTTCAAACTCCACACACAGCGGCATCCTTCTCTTCCTCTGGTGCTCCTTCTCCTTCCAATCCATGCAGCGCCCAGCCTCCCCCTGCCCTCTGCTGGTCCGGAGTGGTATTACAGGACCACAGCTCTGGGCAGGGCTGGCTGGTTGCCCCTAACATGTTCACTAGTGTCTGAGAGATCTCCAAATGCTGTGACCAGACTACCAACCTCCAGTGCTCCTTGTGTCTAGTTGGGGAGTCGGGGAACTGAAGGCTAGGTTTAAAAAGGTTCCTCATACCTGTATTTTTGGTGATTTTTGTTTTCTTCCCTATTTTTGTATGTTTTCACCAAGTGCTGTAAAACACACCACTTTTTTATAAATGGTTCTAAAAGCAAAAGCTTCACTTTGGCTCGATAACCTTTCACAAGGGTTAACTCACAAGGAGCTTAAGGTTGTGGTTGGGGACAGAGTCTGGAGATCGAACCAACCCTTGATACTCTGTGGCTGCACCCATACCCCTGTACCCTGTGCCTAGACCTGACACACACACACAGGTCTCTGTGCATGGCAAGGTGTTTCAGGGGATGCAGAAGCAGTTTGAGAGGTTGGGCAGCACCATATTCACATCCCGTGGCTAACCCTTTGGTGGTTACCCACCTCTGGGTTAACCAATTGGGATTGCATCCCTTTGGTTTGGGGCCGTGGTCTGCTGCCAAAACGCATGACTAACCTGAGAAGTTACGCCAACATTATTGAGATATTATCCCCTCCCTCCCCCTGGGTGTGGCTCACAGGGTCACTGTGGCGCTATGTGAGGGCGAGCATGACCCTCTCAGGGTACCTGCCGCCCCTCTGCGACCCGAAAGATGGCAACTTGCTTATGGACGGGGGCTACATCAACAACCTGCCAGGCAAGTAGATGAGGAGGAGAACAGGAAAGAGGGAGGAGGGAAGGGGTAATAGAACATTTTCAGAGTTATTTTAGTTGGGGTGGGGGGGGTGTTGAGAGATCATCCATGGGTTGGGGCTGTCATTGACGATGGTGAAGAGGACAGTTTGACCGAATTCAGTTGCTTTTTCTACCATCTGAGCAGTGGGAATGAGCGTTCAAGTAATTTCCATTGTCAAAATGTAATTTCCAACAATCATTTCAAAATATAGCCATAGATGCAATTGACTGAGGGGGAAAACAAATGTGTAAATGAACCCCGTAGTGTATTTGAAATTGTTCTGTAACATGCTTTCAGCTCAGGATAAATCTTTCCTATCAGATGGGAGAAAATACAACACAGAGCGTCAAGTGTGTTAGTGATGGTGGACACTGGCGGTACAAAGTATCCCATTGTCCAGTATCCACAAGCTTTTTAAATCAGCACTAAATCAACAGAGTTTCAGACTGCTATGTGTCTGTCAGTCAGGCTTCCTGGTGTCTTACTGGCTGAGAACATCTAAAGGGGCAGGGGCCTACCGTATTCCTCAAATTATTGGGGTGTTGATAGAGTTGTGATCTAGGCAACTTACAAACGATATATAGTTAGCGTTCTCAATTCCATAAAACACAACAAAAGCCCATGCTTCTAAATCAGTGACTTACTAGACACCAGTCGTCTCTGACAGTACATTCCCTTCCAGTTTGAATACGAAACGCAGTATCATGTCCCTCAACAAACTGCTATTCAATAGGATGTTACCAATTTGGGAGTTCTACCAAATGGATGTATTGATTGCCTATTGCATTCCAGCTGGGGGAAAAAGACAACTTGGGGGAAAAGAAGAAGAAAAAGTTCTGCATGTTATAATGAAACACAAAACCATGTTTCACCAACCTGATGAAGTTGAACATCATCCTTCTCTATTTTGGGTGATTTTAGGTTGATTTAGATGTTGAATCTCCTTGTGGTTTGTGCCACATGGTCGGGTGGCTTCGAGGTCTACAATACGTGTGATTATTTGATGATTTGGGTGGACACACCCACAGAGTTGGACCCAGTGTCTATTGGGATAAAGCAATGACCAGTCTCACATTCTAATAGGCAGAGGAGGCGCAATGCCATAGCCACCATCTAGTGTTTATGATGGATTTAGATAGCTAGTACCCATAGAACTAACGCTAATGATAAGTTTAAACTCTTCCAAATTTAGGCGTGGTTAATTTTTAACATTTTTGTCATTTAGCAGACGCTGTTATCCAGAGCAACTTACAGAAGAAATTAGGGTTAAGTGCCTTGCTCAAGGACACATTGACTGATTTTTATTTGGCTCGGGGATTCGAACCGGCGACCTTTGGTTTACTAGACCAACACTCGAAACCGCTAGGCTGCCTGCCAGTTCCTTGAATACATTGGGTCAACACTGTGGAGTGTACTGGTGAGACCTGCACCCTTCACAGGGTTACTTGGTCTCAAACCCTGTCTGGGACTCTTACCATAAACACACATCAAGGCTGCACTATCAACCATGCAGGAGTGAACAAAACGTGGAGATTAGAATTCACCCAAACATTGGGACCATCAGAAAAAATGTTGAGGTGCAGTAGGGCGATATGAGTAGATGCACTGTATACAACTGGAAATGAAATGAAGTTTGATGTGATTATCCAGTTGATGATAATCCAGCCAATTGGGATGTCTGTTTCTGGTGGAGTGAGTTTGAATATGGTAATAAAGTATATGAAAGACAACGTTCCTATTAGGAGATAACCACAATAACCCCAGACTGGGTTTTCCTTATCGTCCCTGCTGCCGGCTCGTCTACGTGTGTGTGTGTGTCTGTGTGTGTGTCACAACGTGACGTCCCACAGCGGACATAGCAAGGAACATGGGCGCCAAGACTGTCATCGCCATCGACGTAGGTAGCCAGGACGAGACGGACCTCTGTAACTACGGCGACAGCCTGTCGGGCTGGTGGTTGCTGTGGAAACGGATCAACCCCTGGGCAGAGAAAGTGAAGGTATGATGACCAATGCAAATGACCCCATACAACGACACGCGCACACTTCCATGCACACTCACACATTCTCACACCCTATCGTCTATACCCACCCAGGTTCCAGACATGGCAGAGATCCAGTCCAGGCTGGCCTATGTGTCGTGTGTACGTCAGCTGGAAGTGGTGAAGAAGAGTGCCTACTGCGAGTACATCAGACCACCCATCGACCGCTTCAAGACAATGGACTTCGGCAAGTTTGATGAGATCTACGTGAGTTCCACAATTCCTTCTCAACACCTCTCTCTGTCTCGTCTCCTTATGCAGGCTCTGGGATATGTTCAAAATGTATTTTACATTCATGATCTCTTTTTTTTAATGTAATTGTTAGAGAAAATAAAATGTTAGATAACAGCTGACATTAAGTCTCCTGTTCATAGCTAACAAATCACACGGTAAAAGACCATCTTTGTAGCTTGGTCTCCACCAGACTCTATTGCTACAGTAGCTTGTTAGTGTACCACATGGTCTGTTACCCCAGGCTAACCTGTCCTCTCTGTCTGTCAGGATGTGGGCTACCAGCACGGCAAGCTGCTCTTCACCGGCTGGGCCCGTGGTGACATCATCGACAACATGCTCAAGGACCACCGCTCGGCAGACTACAACGACAGCAAGACCAAGACGGACGTGAGTCTCTCTCTCACACACACACACACTTTACATTCACCATCTCACAGCTGCTCCACTTTACATTAACACATAGTTACATTTCTATAAGGTTATTATAACCCTCTTTACATTATGACCTTCTCCTAACATAATATTTACCTAACGTTATTATAACCCTCTTTACATTATGACCTTCTCCTAACATAATATTTACCTAACGTTATTATAAGTCTTTACATTATGACCTTCTCCTAACATAATATTTACCTAACGTTATTATAACCGTCTTTACATTATGACCTTCTCCTAACATAATATTTACCTAACGTTATTATAACCCTCTTTACATTATGACCTTCTCCTAACATAATATTTACCTAACGTTATTATAACCCTCTTTACATTATGACCTTCTCCTAACATAATATTTACCTAATGTTATTATAACCCTCTTTACATTATGACCTTCTCCTAACATAATATTTACCTAACGTTATTATAACCCTCTTTACATTATGACCTTCTCCTAACATAATATTTACCTAACGTTATTATAACCCTCTTTACATTATGACCTTCTCCTAACATAATATTTACCTAACGTTATTATAACCCTCTTTACATTATGACCTTCTCCTAACATAATATTTACCTAACGTTATTATAACCCTCTTTACATTATGACCTTCTCCTAACATAATATTTACCTAACGTTATTATAACCCTCTTTACATTATGACCTTCTCCTAACATAATATTTACCTAACGTTATTATAACATTCCCATGACATTCTCTTGTTTTAAGCTGTGTTCGTTATTACATTTTACACAAATTCTAACATTCTCGTTAACATAATGACATTCTCTTGTTTTAAGCTGTGTTCGTTATTACATTTTACACGAATTCTAACATTCTCGTTAACATAATGACATTATCTTGTTTGTATTCCAGTCCTGTACGTGTCCAGGTTCAGACTTCACTGACCTGGCTGAGATCGTGTCCAGGATTGAGCCGGTCCAGACCTACGTCGATCCCGACGCTGATGCTGCTGAGGGTAAGAGGCTATTATAAAGTGGAAAATGTACCGAAGTCTGGTCGAGCAGTAACCCTACTAGCAACGTCGATAAGGGTTTGAGCGTTTCCCCTTCCTCTCTGTTTCCCTCTTTACCGTGTCCTGACTCTTCCAAGTGTCCTGCAATCAAATAATAATCACCGTTCCAGAGCCAGTGTCCATGAAGCCTGTCAGATTAGGATTGCTGATCTAGAATCAGGTTTGCCTTTCAGATCATAATGAATAAGATTTATTTGGAAAGATCCTAGATCAGCACTCCTACTCTGAGACTATTTGTGAATACAGGCCCTGGTCACCTTTAAAAAATATTGAATGTATCTTTACTTAAATTGTAGCTCCTTTACGATAGAATATACATGGAGAGAGACAATATATATACAAAAGTATGTGGACACCTCTTCAAATTAGTGGATTCGGCTATTTCAGACAGACCCGTTGCTGACAGGTGTATAAAGTCTCCAGACCAACATTGGCAGTAAAATGTCCTTACTGAAGAGCTCAGTGACTTTCAACGTGGCACCGTCATAGGATGCCACCTTTCCAACAAGTCAGTTCGTCAAATTTCTGCCCTGCTAGAGCTGCCCCGATCAACTGTAAGTGCTGTTATTGTGAAGTGGAAACATCTAGGAGCAACAACGGTTCAGCCGCGAGGTGGTAGGCCACACAATCACACAGAACAGGACCGCCGAGGGCTGAAGCGCGGAAAAATCGTCTGTCCTCAGTTGCAACACTCACGACGAGCTCTAAACTGCCTCCGGAAGCAACATCAGCACAAGAACTGTTCGTCGGGAGTTTCATGAAATGGGTTTCCATGGCCGAGCAGCCGCACACAAGCCTAAGATCACCATGCGCAATGCCAAGTGTCGGCTGGAGTGGTAGAAAGGCATTCTCTGGAGTGATGAATCACGCTTCCCCATCTGGCAGTCTGACGGACGAATTTGGTTTTTGCGTATGCCAGGAGAATGCTACCTGCCCAAATGCATAGTGTCAACTGTAAAGTTTGGTTGAGGAGGAATAACGGTCTGGGGCTGTTTTATAGCCCCCTGTTTTAGTTCCAGAGAAGGGAAATCTTAATGCTACAGCATACAATGACGTTCTAGACGATTCTGCGCTTCCAATTTTGAGGCAACAGTCTGAGGAAGACCCTTTCCAGTTTATGCATGACAAAGCCCCCGTGTGAGGTCCATACAGAAATGATTTGTCGAGATCAGTGTGGAAGAACGTGACTGGCCTGCACAGAGCCCTGACCTCAACCCCATCAAACACCTTTGGGATGAATTGGAATGCCGACTGCGAGCCAGGCCTAATCGCCCAACGTCAGTGCCCGACCTCACTAATGTTCTTGTGGCTGAATGGAAGCAAATCCCCACAGCAACGTTCCAACATCTAGTGGAAAGCCTTCCCAGAATAGTGGAGGCTGCTATAGCAGTAAAGGGGGGCACAAATCCATATCAATGCCTATGATTTTTGAATGAGATCTTTGACGAGCAGTATGTCCACATACTTTTGGTCATGTAGTGCATCACATGTCAATCTTCAGTCTTGTTGCTTGTGCTACCGTATGGCTGGTCTCTTTCATAGTGCATAACTGTGTCTGTGTCCCACAGCGGGGGACGAGTCGGACTGCCTGACAGAGTATGAGGAGGACGGGATGGACACGGTGAGAGAAGAAGAGGAGGAGGAGGAAGAGGAGGAGGAGGAGGAAGAGGGGGAACAGGAACTCGATGACCTCTCCCCCGGAGAGTGGGGCCAGAACGGAGTCTTCCAGGCAGTACGTGTAACACACAGACATCAGACTCTCACTCACACACTCACACACCCTGCTGTTAGTAGTGACTGTCTGTGTGTTGTTCCTTTAGGATGAGGAGAAGTCAGTCCGCCAGCGGAGGAAAACAGAAGGTGACTCCAACACCTACTCCGAGCTCTCCGACTGCTGACAGGAGGAGAGGAAAAATTAAAAAGAGACAGGCTCTGGGTCCAAAAACTAAGAGGAGGTGGAAGATGAGAGTTGGATGTCGGGCAATTTCTGCAGCTACTGTAGCTTAAATACTTATTTTTTTTCCTCAACCCTAATCTACCACGCTTGATTCTAATAATTAGCTGGTTTATCAAATAAATCAGGTTAGTTACATCAAGGGTTGAAAACCTACAGGAGAGCTCTCCAGGAACAGTGATGGAGAGCCCCACTCTAACCCCTGACCCTTAACCCGGAAGCCCTTGGACCATGAATGGACCCTCTCCAATCTGAAGATGGACTCGACTGGGACCCCACCACTCTGTTTCCCTCCCACCACTCCACTCCTGCCAAAGCTGAAATACTTTTATTGGGGTGACTAAAGGGTGTCCCTCATACCACAGGGAACACATTAGTACTTGGTTGAAGTTAAACACCTGGTCTCTTTAAAGCTTTCAGCTCCAATGCTTTGACTGTCTGTCTGCATGTCCTGTCTGTCCATAATCAGGAGAGATTATCATTGATGGTACACTGTTCTCTGTTCAGACACACATGGGTATTACGTGGATGGAAGTTGGAGAGAGGTGTGTGTGTCATTACGATTTATTTGCTAGTAGTAGTATTGATGTTGAATGGAGAGAGAGATGTAAAAGACTGCTAAAGAAATTAGAGGTACAAAACCGTTGCTGCGCACAAACGGTAGAAAGACTGATGTATACTGAACAAAAAATATAAAGACAACATGCAACAATTTCAAAAGTGTTAGGGAGTTAGTTCATATGGAAATCCGTCAATTGAAATTCATTAGGCCCTAATCTATGAATTTCAAATGACTGGGCAGGGGAGCAGCCTGGGAGGGCATAGGTCCACCCACTGGGGGGCCAGGACCAGCCAATTAGAATAAGTTCTTCCCCACAAAAGGACTTTGTTTCCCCAGCTGTCAGGGTGTCTGGTTTCAGACGGTCCCACAGATGAAGAAGCCGGATGTTCAGGTCCTTGACTGGTCTGCGGTTGTGAGGCCGGTTGGACGTTCTGCCAAATTCACAAAAACAACATTGGTGGCGGCTTATGGTACAGAAATGAACATTTTAAATTCTCTGGCAACAGCTCTGGTAGACATTCCTGCAGTCAGCATGTCAATTGCACACACCCTCAAAACGTGAGACATCTGTGGCAT
The DNA here is from genome assembly GCF_036934945.1 of Oncorhynchus masou masou. NCBI lineage: Eukaryota > Metazoa > Chordata > Actinopteri > Salmoniformes > Salmonidae > Oncorhynchus > Oncorhynchus masou. Next base: position 12,088,257 of record NC_088215.1, on the reverse strand, counting down.
TGTGTTTTGTAATAAAACTGCACATTTTACTGGCCTTTTATTGTCCCCAGCACAAGGTGCGCCTGTGTAATGATCATGCTTTTTAATCAGCTTCTTGATATGCCACACCTATCAGGTGGATGGATTATCTTGGCAAAGGAGAAATGCTCACTAAAAGAGATTTTAAACCATTTTTTTTGCACAACATTTGAGAAGTTTTTTGTGCGTATTAAGAATTGCTGGGATGTTTTATTTCAGCTCATGAAACATTGGACCAACACATGTTGCAGTTTATATTTGTGTTCAGTCTACATTATTGGATGTTGAAGTAGGGAGGTGAAAATGTGTAGAGGAGAGGTGTGTGTCAATGGTTTCCACCATGCTTGCTACTACTGTATTCTGCTTGTTCCAAGCAGAGGATAACAATGCCTTTTTAACCTGAATTTAATCGTTTAAAAACGATGGAAGGGAGACTTTGCCAATGGCCCTTTTAGTATAGAAACCCCCCGCCTCTCCCTACTTGCCTAATGCTTGCATGGGGTCCTGTGTACCCCCTAATGAACAAGTGTCAAACTCATTCCACGAAGGCCAAGTGTCTGTGGGTTTTCGCTCCTTCCTTTCCTTGATGAATTAAGGTCACTAATTAGTAAAGAACTCCCTTCACTTGGTTGTCTAGGTCTTAATTGAAAGGAAAAACCAAAAACCTGCAGAAACTAGGCCCTCCATGGATTGAGTTTGACATCCCTGCCCTTAAATGGTCACAGAATAATTCAGTCTAATCTTAGTAATAACTATATATACACATGATACATACTTTGCACCTGTTAATACTCATAGAAATGATTTATTATATACATATTTATGTCTGTTTTTCTGCTGCAAAACTTGGGACTCTTTTCGCCTGAGAGATGTCCTTCCTAAATCCATTCAAATGTGCACTGAATGTTTTTTGTTTGTTGCCAATTTAGTTTTATTTATTTGTTTTGCTTTACCACTGGCTTTTTAAAAAGCCTTTTTTTATCACTGAACAAAAAGGAGGGGAAAAAATTCTAATGGAAAATTCTAATTACGGACATGAATAATGAACTGTACTGTCCTTTCTTATTAGCTTGGGTTTTGCTATTTTGCACTGATGAATATAAAGAATAATTCCTTGGTTGGAAAGGAGATTTGTTTTATTTGCATCTTTCTTAAGATGCCCTATGGAGACAGGATGGTATGGGATGTCATTTCAATTTAAAGAAATGTTAAAATGCATACTGAATAATAAATCTAAATTATAATGCAAACAATTGTTTTTATTTTATAACAGGTAGGGGAGAGGATTTCTCCTGTAACTTTGCTTTTACTGTACCTGTAGTTTCTAAAGTTGTCCACAGGAGGGAGCCCTGTTCATTCAACGTGATGAGAACCAACACCACTCTACTGAATCATCATTGTTTGCCAGCGCCACACCTCCCTCTCTCTCTACACAGCAGAGGAGGATGTGCAGAAACACGGCTTCCAAATTATCCATGGACCCTCACTCCACCCCAGCCTCAGCTCCACATCCCTGGGTGCAGTGTCTGCAGTTCCCCCTCAGTGAAATTACTCAACCACATTACATGACTGTACATTCCTTCCAATAACAGTCTTTGGATGCTTGTGAAAGTGATATAGCATGATCTTCTCTCTCTGGAGGATTTCATTGTATTGTTATGTGTAGTCCTGCGCTAATAGCTCTACATGGGATGTTAAATCCACTAATGTGAACAGTCCCATGACACTTTCTAACTTGTTTTGTCCTATGTTGTCCAGAAGCCGATGACAGGTTATGATGTAACATCCTATGTAGTGTTACATCAAACCATGCACTGTGGTCGTACAACATTAACTAACAGGATATTAAGAGTGAAGTGACACACACATAATACTACTGTGAAGTGAACAACTGTATGACAGACAAATTCCTCCTTACATTTAACCTGTAAATCTGGTTGGTTTTATCAAGATGACTGGTGTTAATCTCAGGTAATCTACCTGCATAATATCTCTCCCCTGCAGTTGAACTGAATTGCAGATACCATATGTAATAAGTATATACCATGTTCATGTGTCAGCGGTGGCTGGTGACTCTTTCAAATCAAATTGTATTAGTCACATGCACCGAATACAACGTGTAGACCTTACAGTGAAATGCTTACTTATGAGCCCCTGACCCACAATGCAGTTTAAAAAAATATATGGATAAGAATAAGAGATAAAAGTAACAAGTAATTAAAGAGCAGCAGTAAAATAACAATAGCGAGGCTATATTCAGCGGGGTACCAGTACAGAGTCAATGTGCGGGGGCACCGGTTGAGGTAGTATGTACATGTAGGTAGAGTTATTAACGTGACTATGCATAGATGACAACAGAGAGTAGCGGGAGGGGGGGCAACACAAATAGTCTGGGTAGCCATTTGACTAGAAGTTCAGGAGTCTTATGGGCTGGGGTTAGAAACTGTTTAGAAGCCCCTTGGACCTAGACTTGGCGCTCCGGTAATGTACTGGGCCGTTCGCACTGCCCTCTACCCTTCTCCAGTTCTCTTTCGCTTTAGTTGCAACACACCTGCCCTCTGTAGTTTATCTGTTCATCTTTGACGCCAGGCTGATTGGAGAGGAGAGGGGGATGGGGTAATAACAGGGTTGTAAAAGTAACTTGACACCACAGAACAAACAATGAACCACACCTCCCTTACCGCTCTCTTTCTCACTCGTTCTCTGACCATATTAGCTAGAGAAGTCAAAAAAACACCTACATTGGGGGAACTGAGAAAGTGGAAGATAGTATCTCCTTCTGAATGGTTGAAACAGATTAGTACATGTTTGTTTGGGGATTAGTGAATCATGCCTGGGGGTAGTTTTCATACTCTTACCTGCTGAATTGTTTTTGTGTGCTTTTTAACCAGATTGGTTTGTGAGGCACATCATATCATCTTACTTGGCTCTCTGTCATTGCCTGTGTTTACACAGTTAGCCTAAATCTGATTGATGATCTGAAAAATATCTGATGTGAAACGATCTGATGTGATTGGTCAAACTACCAAGTTAGTGGAAATCACTGCCTTTGACGTTAGTTCTTCTCTCATGACTGGACGAAAAGTGGTCACCAGTGTGACGAATGCCCTATTATTACTGTGCATGCACTGGCCCAGGTGCTCCTAATTGAGTCTTTGTTAACTGATTCGTTGAAACATGTGATTGACTGACTGGTTTTCCCTTGTCTCTTCATAACGCTTGTTCAGTTTGTTTGAGGTGTGGCTACTTAGGGGGAAGCGACGGTTATAGTGAAGATTGTGGCAGAGTGCCTTTGAAGCCTTGGTTTTGCAAAGAGAAGTGTGATTTGAGGAATGATGATCTGAGTTAAAGATGAAATGCATTCCCTGCACACAAACCTGTTTTTGTTTGATTTGATTGTTTTGTGTTATATCCTCCCTTAATTTTGTTGCGTTAAAGGTAGAGCAGCGATACTGTATATATGACAAGATGATCTTGTCTCTGGGCTAACAATGGGAGTCGTCCAAAAAGCGGGAAGGCAGGTGGTCTGCTTATTGTGGACCGAGTTTGACGGGAGTTTAAACCCTCTCTCTTTGTCTCTTTCTCTCTGGGTAGAGTTAACTTGGTTTAGGGAAGCTGAAATTGGGAGCGAGAAATAAACTGTGAACTGTCTCATTCTTTCATTCCATGTACTTCCACTCAAGTCCATTCTAAAACAACCGGTTTGGTCTGTGCTATGAGTTATTCAGTGGCCCCTATGCGCTTGGTGTAAACCTAGGGTGTGTAGATCAAATTTGATTTGTCACACGCGCCAAATACAACATATGTAGAAGTTACTGTGAAATGCTTACTTACAAGCCCTTAACCAACAATGCAGTTCAAGAAAGAGTTAAGAAATTAGTTACTAAAGAAATTAAAATTAAAATAACACTGAAATAAGAGGCTATAGACAGGGGGTACTGAGTCAATGTGTGGGGGGTACAGGTTAATCAAGGTAATTTGTACATGTAGGTAGTGGTAAAGTGACGATTGTACTGAATTGAGTTGTCACAGCACCTCTTGGCCAGGGTGAGACAAATGCACGCAAATGTTTACCTAGTTTTTAATACATGATAAAAAAATAAGCAAAGGTGTACCCTGTATGGTGAGGTTTTCAATCACATTGATGAAGAAATACACTAATGATGCTGTTGTAGCATCTTTCGTGACACCAACCCACCTTCGCCATATTCAGAGTGGCTGCAGATCAGGCCTTTCTACACCCCTCTTCCCAACAACTAAAGGTCTCAAAACTTCTACTGTCTCTCCCACCTGTCCTCCCTCCAGCCCCCAAGCCTTCTGAGACCTGGGGCAGAAAATCACAGGAAGGGCAGGTACAGACAAGACTCCTGCATTTCTCCACACATACTCTCCTCTCTCAGATCAGATGCTCACCTTCTGTCACAACACCCCTTCCTCTCTCCTTCCCAAGCCTTACCATCCAGTAGGGTTAAGTAACAAACAGATCTGTTAATAGCAATATTTATTGGCCTGGGTGAGGTCTGCCGCTGAAGATAAGTGTTAGATATTTGACTATGATGCTAAAGTATTGGTAGTTTATTCTTTGGAATTTACAAAAGTGATAATTCACCAAAACAACCGGATAGATATGCATGATCATCCCTCCAAATCCCCCCTTACTCCTACCACATTATTATGATGTTGGTTGATACATGGAGGGGGCGGCGCAAATACCTATCTACAATATGGTCTGACTGTGACCCGCATCCTCTGAACTGCACCTGGTTGAAACACCCAGGGAAGCCCTGTCACCTCTTCTGTTGGCTCCTGGCTACTTCCTTGTTCTAGCAGGTTAGGATCATTATTAAAGGAGGTTAGAACTAAAGTAGCAGGTTAGGACAACTAAAGTAGAAGGTTAGGAGATCTAAAGTAACAGGTTAGGAGAACTAATGTAGCCGATTAGGATAATTAAAATAGCAGGTTAAGATAATTCATGTGTCAGGTTGGAGAACTAAGCGGGATAGGAGAATGAAGTTATGGTTAGGAAAAAGAGTTAGGCTTTGCTAAAATGCTACAAGGAAGTAACAGGTGCAACAAGGGCAGTAGGTAACCTAGCAGTTAAGAGTGTTGGGCTAGTAACCAAAAGGTCGATGGTTCGAATCCCTGAGCTGACTAGGTGAAAAATCTATCGATGTGCACTTGAGCAAGGCACTTAACCCTAATTACTCATGTAAATCACTCTGGATAAATGCATCTGCTAAATGACTCAAATGTAAGTAGCCAAGAGCCAATACAAGAGGCGGCGGGGGTTCCCTGGGCGTTTCTTACCGAGTCTTGTCATGGACGCGGGTCGCAGTCAGACCCTTCTCACCTGTGAATGATAAAGTGGGCGGATCATAGTTTCGATATGTCCACCCTATTTCAGCCACGCCCGGCGCAGAGACAACAGAAAGCGAGATCATTGAGAAGGGAAGCATCTGCACTACGGTTTTTGGAGTTTGGTGTCGCGTGGAAGGAGTTGCCTTTGCATACACGGAAACCGATAGAGCAACCGAATTCACTCCGTAGTTCCGACAACCGAGCAGCAGGTACGTTTTTATTTTGTATCAAGGTTACCTGTCTGTCGATCCCTCTGTAATCCTCGTGGAATGAGATCTACTTGGAATATGTTAGTGCTTACTTCGAAGTCTGTTGCGGGAAGCTTTACTAGCGGCGACAGACAAGTAGGTTATTTTTATTAGTTCTGCGTTCATGTGCGCCTCGTCATTTTTATTGCGAATGTAGATCGAAAGGTGAGGCGTCAAGCAGCAACCGTACTCCTCGACGTCAAGGTGTCCTTTTAAATATCTGTCGTCACTGCTTCCGGTGTGAACGTGGTCGCTGGTAGTAAAGAGGGGACACTAGGACAGATTGAAAACTACATTGCTAGTTGATGGGCCTTAATATTGGTACTCTCTCTAGTCATTTCACATTAGTCCTGCCAAGCTTGCGCGGTGACAGTTTGAGTAAAGCTAACCTGGGTGGCAGAATCTGCAAGGCTACCTGTACAAACTATGATTATTTCCCCACGTCATGACCAGTAATTAACAAGGACAACACCCAGCCAGTGTTCCATCCTATGCTCTGCTGCCCAAACTTGTTGGCTATTCCAAACCACAGCCATCAACCCTGTAGTAGTGCACTTTTTACGTTGACACATTTACTGTTTTGCGGAAGCTACTCTGAAAACAGTTTACTAAGCTACCAATCGTTTCACACTGAAAGACGGCGAGCTACACCAAAGCTACCCGAAATTCACTCTAACTACAATTCGTCGTCTTGACATTTCCAAAAAAAATTCTGGGGATTTTTTAATATATTTTTGCCTAAGTGAGAATTAGGCAGGTCTGAAGTTGGAAAATATACATTTGCCTAATAAACGCATATTTAAATTACTATTGGACTAAATTGAGTTCAATGCGCTCCAACACTGCCAATTTGTATTATGTTTGCTTGTCTTGGTTGGAATTTGAGACCATGGGTTGGTGGGAGCACAAAATGCGTGCAGGCCTTGTTATGGATCTGCCCTAAGGATACAACATTCGCACACTCACATTCAAATGGTTATGCCACCTGAAATACTGGGTCTCGTGTTTTGAGTTGTTTCGTAAGGTGTGGCATTCAAATTGAGCCAAACCTGTATTCAGTTCAGGCCATTTGGCTGTCTGAGCTATGTAGCAGAATGCAATATTCCTGGTAGGAATCTAGTCTTCCTTGAGGACTAGACCATACACACCTTAAAATAGATTTATATGAATAGTACATGCATATCTGTTATGCAATCACATCAACAATCTTGCTTAGTTACTTCCCCAACCCACTTTTTCCCTAGATACTAAAGTTGTTAATGCAGGTACTAGGAGTGTCTGGCATTAACTAGATGAGAAGAGACCGTCAGGTCTCACACTACACGTAACATAGTAAATGTAAATCTGTGGCACTCAAATTAGTATGATATGTTATAGTTGTGTATGACGGAAGGTTACTTAAGGCAAAACATTAGGGTGGTTGGGCGGACGTGCGTATAAAGCGAATGTCTAGCAACCCAACGGTTGTGTTCAAATCTCATCACGGACAGCTTCAGCATTTTAAGCAACTTTCCGACTACTCTGCAACTACTTGGCATGTTGGCTAACCTTAACCCCTAACCCCAGCTGACGTTAGCCACCTAGCTAATGTTGCTGACGACAAATTGGAATTCATAACATATGAAATGGATACATACTAGAGGTCGACCGATTATTGGAGGACTAAAAAAAGCCAGTACCGATTAATCGGACTTATTTGTAATAATGACAATTACAACAATACTGAATGAAAACTTATTTTAACTTAATATAATACATCAATAAAAAATCAATTTAGCCTCAAATAAATAATGAAACATGTTCAATTTGGTTTAAATAATGCAAAAACAAAGTGTTAGAAGTAAAAGTGCAATATGTGCCATGTAAAAAAGCTAAAGTTTAAGTTCCTTGCTCAGAACATGAGAACATATGAAAGTTGGTGGTTCCTTTTAACATGAGACTTCAATATTCCAAGGTAAGAGGTTTTAGGTTGTATAGTATTTATAGGACTATTTCTCTCTACCATTTGTATTTCATATACCTTTGACTATTGGATGTTCTTATAGGCACTATATTATTGCCAGTGTAACAGTACAGCTTCTGTCCGTCTCCTCGCCCTTACCTGGGTTCGAACCAGGAACACAACGACGACAGCCACATTCGGAGCAGTGTTACCCATCGCTCCACAAATACCGCGGCCCTTACAGAGCAAGGGGAATAACTACTCCAAGTCTCAGAGCGAGTGATGTTTGAAACGCTATTAGCGTGCACCCCGCTAACTAGCTAGCCATTTCACATCGGTTACACCAGCCATTAGGCTGATAGCGCTGTTTATGACTTCAAGCCTGTGTTGCCGAAGAGCTGCTGGCAAAACGCACGAAAGTGCTGTTTGAATAAATGCTTACGAACCTGCTGCTGCCTACCATTGCTCAGTCAGACTGCTCTATCAAATCATAGACTTAATTATAACATAACACACAGAAATACAAGCCTTTGGTCATTAATATGATCAAATCGGGAAACTATCATTTCGAAAACAAAACGCTTATTATTTCAGTGAAATACATAACAGTTCGGTATTTTATCTAACAGGTGGCATCCCTAAGTCTAAAAATTATTGTTACATTGCACAACCTTCAATGTTATGTCATAATTACATAAAATTCTGGAAAGTTAGTTCTCAATGAGCCCGGCTGCCCAAACTGTGGCATATACCCTGACTCTGCGTGCAATGAATGCAAGGGAAGTGATACAATTTCACCTGATTAATATTGCCTGCTAACCTGGATTTGCAGGTTTAAAAATATGTACATCTGTGTATTAATTTTAAGGCATTGGTGTTTATGGTTAGGTACAGTCGTCCAACGATTGTGCTTTTTTTGCATATGTGCTTTTGTTAAATCATCTCCCAGCGTTGCATCGATTTATATGCAACGCAGGACACTAGATAACCTAGTAATATCATCAACCATGTGTAGTTAAAACTAGTGATTAGGATAGATTTTTTTATTTTATTAGAAGTTTAATGCTAGCTAGCAAATTACGTGAATGCCGTAGAAGCCAAGGTAACAGGCAGTCTCCTTGTGGAGTGCAACGAGAGGCAGGTGGTTATAGCATTGGACTAGTTAACCGTAAAATCTGAATCTGTCGTTCTTCACCAGAACAAGGCAGTTAACCCACTTCCTAGGCCGTCATTGAAAATAAGAATGCAGATTTTCGATTATGAAAGCTTGAAATCGGCCCTAAATAATCGGCCATTCCGATTAATCGGTTGACCTAATGCATACCATTTGAGATGTTACATCTACCCAAGAGTCAAGATTTTAAGTAGGGGTGCATTAAGCCTACCTGGAGTGCCAGATGGGTGGGCACTGTTGGGACCGTTCCAGTGTGCCATGCAATTAGGCCCAGATAGCATTTTGAAATCGTTCAAATACTGTTTAAAACCAGGTCTGAGGTCACCACTAGCCAATGTCCATCTCTGGACAGACCTGCCCTGCTGTCCTCAGCATCACGTTTCAATACCTCTACGCACTTGTCGTCTTGGCATCCATTCAATCCAGTCTTTAGCTTGGCTTCCCCCTGCCCTTTTAACAGACAGACACATGCCACCGCCATCTGCAGCAGCTTGAGCTGTAGGACTTTATTATGCTGTGTTAGTTTTGACACTGACGGCATAACCTAGGTAAATGATACTGGTTGGTAGCAGAGTTGGATGAGTTGCCTTACAGGATTTATAGCAGCCGTCAGGCCGCAAAGCATTGGCTGCTGGGCCGCCAAATCCCCCCCCACTAGTTTATAGGACTAGTTAGCGTTTTCTTACCTTCTCTTTTCAAGTACTTTTTAAATACAGATCTGGACCCAATGCATGGCAGTCTAATGGGGCAACTGCAAGAAGAACCATGCTGGGGTCCCTCGAGTGAATGGATAAGGAGTTATGTCTAGGGGGCAATTTCGCCACTCTTCAACCTCATTCATTAGCTTCAGCAACTTTTAAACTTTATATTTGTACCTTTTTCACATATGTGGACCTACACTGATATTGTGCTGGAGACGATGGAAATTAGGTTGAAAAGTGGTGTAAGTGCCCTTTAATTGACACGTCATTTGAGTTGGCAGGCCAGTCATGAGTTGAAAGGTGACTAGGAAATCCTTGGCAGTCACAGCCCACTGTACGGGCTTACGCTCTGATCCTCTAACACTGTATGACAATGGGTACCATCAATTGTAGATGTCATTAGGGTCCTTTTTTTAGACTGAAGTTAGGCAATAAGACCCTCAGGAAATGCATGTGTCAACACTGCAACACCATATCACGCAACTTCCTGTGGAAGTTGGCCCACAGTTAGCACTTTGTTGCTGAAAACCCACATTCGTGTGAAAGTCACATTCTCATGGTCGTCTTGTCTGCATTTCTTCATGTCTCCCATGAGAACCCATTCCTCCTATGTGTTTCAGATGAGGCTTATGTGCTTGAGATTAGCCTGATCCCAGATCTTTGTGCCAACTTCTTGTCACTCAATGTCACGTTTGGGCTGAGTGACAAGGAGTTGGCGAGACGGCACAAACAGATCTGGAATCAGGCTAGCATGCGTGGGTCATTATGAGTGGGAACAGTTCTGATTTTAAGCTGTGTCACTCTGGTTTAGTAGTCCACTCCTGCTGGCACATGTAGTGGACAGCCAACAGCATGGACACAGATCCTTGAGGTGATCCTCCTCCCCCTCTGTCTTTAATCAGAGCATCAGTCTGAGCCCATAATGAACTTAGACACCTGGATGTTATCGCTCTGTCCCTCGCTCTCGCTCTCATCCCTCTATCCCCCCCTTCTTATTGTCCCTGTTATTTCACACACTTTCTCCCCGATAGGGGGGACAGGGGTAAGAGAGACTCACTTTAGTGTCACCACCATACTTACTGACATAATCAACACGTGGTGATGCTTTGCAGGGAAGTGGGAGAGAACCTTGCAATATATGCTGATAGATCTGGACACAGCCTCATTAGCGATCAAACAGTATAAGGCAGCGTTTACACAGGCAGCCCAGTTCTGATATTTTTTTTTCCACTTATTGTTCTTTTGAACTGTCACCTAAGATCTTTTCACATCAGATCTAATTGGGCAAAAGACAAATTGGTGAGATCTGAATTATGCTGCCTGTGTAAATGCAGCCTAAGAGGTTTTAAAATTATAATGGTGGACAAGGCAATCCTGTACAGATGATGTAATCCTGACGATATTGATCTGACCTGGAATGGAATGAATGTTACCATGGAGGAAAAACTGGTTACTACTGGGCGTTGTAGTCCGTACTTGTAGCCTGAGGCCCATGAGCATGCGCACACACACCCTTAAGGGTCATGGCTAGAGACGCAAGCAGATGGAAATAGAAATTGACCTAGAATACCTGGGCCTGTTTTCATAAAGCGCCTCAGACGAGGAGTTCTGATCTAGGATCAGCCTTTTGGATCATAATGAGAAGATTTAGGACAGGTGGGACCTTATCCTAGATCAGCAATGGGGCTACTCTGTGAGACGCTTTATGAAATCAAGCCCTGTGATAGAAGGGGAAAGTATTAGGTTGTGGATCTCTCTGTGTCGTTGTCAATTTAACCTGAAGAGTGACTTTTCTCAGACATGGCATCTGTTCTTAAGGGTGTGGTCTGTGTGTGGATGAGTATAATGAAATGTCTGTCTAAACTTGCTCCAGACATTCCTCACTGGCTGTACTGTATTCTGTTCCCCTTCAAAGGAAGTCCTCATTTGTCTTCCTCTGACTAGTCCACCGCTAGTTACTTGTCCTTAAGACAATGTTATGTAATAACGTGACAGCTGGGGTGCATTCGTTATGGCACACCGTAGCAAAACATTTAGCAACAAAACAAAAAATCCAAGCGTTTCTTATTAGACAAGGGTCAGGTAGTCCCTTCATGTTTCATTCCATTTTCTTCTGTTTTTGTGATGAACATGATACTGGGAAAGCTATGTGGTGTTAAAGTACTCAACTGTCCAGTGTCCATTTTAAGACATTGTCAGCTTCATCGAGCATCAAGCAATAGTGGGAGTGTTTTTGTTTTGGGTAAGGAAGAAATATGAGAATGGGACCCTGGTTGGAAGATTGGATGTTCAGGTAAATGAAAGGGGGAGGTTAAAATGCACGTATGGCACAGTGGAGGGAGAGACAAGTGACCGTGTATGTAGGGAGCACCAGGTCAATGCCCAGAAGTTGTCTCTTCTTGTAGAGGGCAGCAGGAGTGCGAAAGACCAGCTTGTAAAGGCAAAAGGTCACAATAGAAAGGTGTCTCTCCCTGTGTTTGTGGGAATCCAATGACGTGTGCATGCACAATTCCTGATTGTCACAACCTATTTAGTCTGATCCAGTTTATGCTTGGCAAAGTCAGTCCATAACGCCTCTTACGTCCCATGAGAAAATCTACCGAGCTTACAGAGGATCATCCTCGTAATACATCCTCATAGTACAACCTCTAGCTTGCAGCCGTGTGTGAGCGTGTGCCCGGGGGGGGGGGGGCTCCTCTCGTACATGCCAAATATTCCAGAGAAGCACGTTTCATGTAACGCAGGTTTACTTCACGCATAGCAATGCATCTTCAGCAAACGGGAATCGCATGTTGTGTGTGTGTGTGTATATGACCTGAACCTTAATGGGTTGAGTGAATTATACGCTTAAACATTTCACTCAAACTTTGTCTCGGAGTTATTAGATCTACGGAACTCTACCTTTAGTCATTTTGCAACGGCCCGAACCGCACCTGTATACTGTTGAGTGCCCATCACTTTAAAGTAAGGCATTTCGACCAAAATAGTTTTGCTGGGCCGTAAACATCTTAGTTAGCTCTGCATTTTTCTCTGGGCTCCCTGTCCATCCTACAGAAGCAAATCAATTATCAGAAGCAAATCAATTATTGTACAGGGAGAAGCTGAACTCTATAGGGCCGGTCATGAGTTCAGGACAAACTCCTGGCTCAAACCATGATCGTCTCTTTTTCACCGTGTTTCCATGACTCGTCTTTTTCCTCTCCACTCTACAGCCACTGTTCTGGCTCACTTCCCTTTTCTCCAGCCTACCTCCTGGTGTGGTCTTCCCATTGTTATTGTCTTCGTCCTACAGCCGCCATGTCGGAAGCGGACAAGTTCCTCTACAGAGATGGTGGGAAGGTCGCCAACCCCCTAGACCAGGCCGACTGGGCCACCAAGAAGCTCGTATGGATCCCTTCGGAGACGCTGGGGTTCGTTGCCGGCTCCGTCAAGGAAGAGAAGGGAGAGGAGTGTGTGGTGGAGCTAGCCGACACAGGCAAGAAGGTGACGGTGAACAAGGACGATATCCAGAAGATGAACCCTCCCAAGTTCAGTAAGGTGGAGGACATGGCCGAGCTCACGTGTTTGAATGAGGCCTCAGTGCTGCACAACCTCAAGGACCGCTACTACTCTGGCCTCATCTACGTGAGTTGTTTTGCATGTTTCATATGCACATATTTACATAAATATGCATGTGTACATGCGTTTAAAATGACACATGTATACAGTAATACTCTTGCCCAGAGAAATGTACATTTCTGATAAATTCACATTTGCCCTCTGGACAACAGGTGATTTTTGTAGCGGCATATTATTCACGGTCGTCTTTTGCCATATTGTGAGACATTCGGGTCAGAATCTTGGTACAGATGGTTACTATTGCCTGTGTGCTGAGTCCCTTGTATCTTTCAGACGTACTCTGGCCTCTTCTGTGTGGTGATAAACCCCTACAAGTACCTGCCCATCTACTCCGAGAACATCATAGAGATGTACAAGGGCAAGAAGAGACACGAGATGCCCCCTCACATCTACGCCATCACAGACACCGCTTACAGGAGTATGATGCAGGGTGAGAGAATGTGATGACACACACACACACACACACACACACACCTGTGCCCCCCCCCCCACACACATACACTCACATGTATTTTCTGTCTTCTATTTCAGATCGTGAAGATCAGTCCATCCTCTGCACGTAAGCTTTGTCTCTGCTCAAAATCTTCCCCGTGTTTTATTTGTGCGTTTTTTTTTTTTTGCCGTCTGTTCTCGTCTTCAATCAGCAACTCCTGTAATCTCTCCCTCCCCCTCTCATTTCTATCTAATTTCTCTCTTTCCTACAGAGGAGAATCAGGAGCTGGGAAGACTGAGAACACCAAGAAAGTGATCCAGTATCTGGCACACGTTGCCTCTTCCTTTAAGTCGAAGAAAGACCAGGTCAGTACCAGCCCTCCGTTTCACCTCCCCACTCCCCCTCTCCCTACGCCTCCATTCTCTGTCCTCTGCAGTTGTCCTCTTCTGCTGCTCATGTTCTCACCCCCCTGTACTTATTCCCTGAGTCAGGGTAGTTCCATATTCTTAACATTGCTGTTTCAGGCCCGGACCTGCCTGCCTCGCCTCCCTGCAGTCACCAGGGCCCGTATTCATAAAGTGCCTGAGGGAGTGCTGATCTAGGACCAGTTTTTGCATTTTAGCTCTCTATATGAGTGAAATTACATGGACGGGGTGACCTGATCCTTGATCAGCACTGTCTTTATGAGTAGGGGCCCATTTGCTGACTGGGGGATTGTATTCAACAATCCATTGACATGGAGTCATTAGTCCCTTCCAGTTGGGTGACAGTTTGTTTTGGAACTGTATGGCAAGTATTTGTGTTAAACTCTCGCTCTCTTTCTCTCCACCCATCATTCCCATCTCTAGGGTGCAGCATTAGCACATGTGAGTTAATGGCCATCTCGCCAGTGCGGTTTCCCTTCATGTACATGCATGTTCTACTAACTACAGTCTGTCTGCAAGCTGTGTAATGTACAGGTGAAATGATGTATTTGAGGCGTGGTGAAGGATCCTTGTGTTATATCGTAAGCCTAACTAACACCTTTAGAGATTTCGGCCTGAAAGAGGACTGCATGGTATTTCAAATGACTGCACAGTAAAGCAGATCAAGTAACAATGCTTCGGACTGTTTACACAGGTTGCCCACTTCTGATCTGCATTTCTTTTCTTCTCACTAATTGTTCAAAAGACCAATCGGATCTGAAAAATATCTGATATGTGTTGGGTCAGATCAGAATTGTCCGCTGTGTAAACGCAGCCCTAGAATCAAATTTAAGCTGTGTGTAGCTAGCAGGTGTTTAGCCATCAGTAAAGTGCTTATGAGTCAGGCCACTAGTAGTAAAGGGGTGACCCAATATCATGTTTGTCTGGCCTTTGTCCACCTCATCTGGTTGGTCTTAGAACAGGGGGGTCATCAACAAAAGTTGATTTATGTTTTGGTCTTACACGCCTGTGTGCTGTCTTGGGATCTCAGCGACGGTCTTGAATTCTCTCGCATGATTTTTAAGGGCTTATCTTTTGTTTTCGTTGTCTTGTGGACAGGAGTGTGTGCTGCTTGTACTTGGGCAACCGGTCTGGTGTCACAATGTGGAACATTTAACATGAATGTGGGGGTTTATTAGGAAATTATAGCTTCCCTGGGGTCATGCTTTCTTGGTTTGTATCATAATGGTAGCATATCCTGCTGTTTACTGCTTACAGCCATGCACACCTGCTAATTTATATATGTCTATGATGAACACTGATATAAGGCAATATTCACTCGGTGGCCAGTTTTGGGTACACTACCCTGTTCACGAAAATGGCTTGCTCCTACAGTGAGTCACCAGGCCGTTTCTTGCTTTAGGAAGCAGGTAGACAGGCATCGAGGCATTCATTTACTTTTTGATTGAATGCTAGAAAGGGCAAAACGAGTGACCTAAGCGACTGTGGTATGGTTGTCAGTGCCAAGCGCCCCGGTTCCAGTATCTCAAACGTCTGGGCTTTCACTCTGGGTTTACAGAAAATGGTGCGACGAACTAAAAACATCCAGATAGTGGCCGTCCTGTGGGTGAACACAGCTTGTTAATGAGAGAGGTCGAAGGTGAATGGCAAGAATAGTGCAAGCTAACATTAGGGCCACAAACGGCCAAATAATGTCGCAGAATAGCATTTCAGAATGCACAACTCCTCTATCATTGTCGTGGGTGGGCTATTGCAGCAGACGACCACACAGTTCCACTCCCATCAGTGGCACGCAATCACGTGGGAAAACATTGCCTGGTCCAATGAATCCCGATTCCTGTTGCGTCATGCTGATGGCAGAATCCAGATTTGGCGTGGGAAGCATGAGCCGATGGCCCCATCCTGCCTGGTGTCAACAGTGCAGGCTGGAGGTAGAATGGTGCGGGGAAGATTTTCTTAGCACAAGCTAGGTGCCTTGATACTAATTGAGCAACATTTTGAACATCACAATTTGTAGAATCCATGCCCCGAAGAATTCTGGCTGTTCCGGAGGCAAAGGGGTCCAACCTGGTACAAGATGGGTGTACCTAATGAACTGGCTACTAGTTTACGCGTGTGCATGTGCATAACATGGCTGCAGTTCCACGACTAACACATGGAGTCAATCGGGTGCTCCCAATGCTTCTCGCAAAGATTAAATGCAACGCTTGCAGCAATGAATTAAGTAGTTGCAGCATTTTACTGCATAAATGCTCATGTTGAGTCGTCCTGCCTTCCGTCTGCCATAATGACAACATTTGCTGTGTGTGTGAGTATTTGTAAGTGAATATACTGCATGTATATGATTTGTCACCAGGGGGAGCTAGAGAAACAACTTCTGCAGGCTAACCCCATCCTGGAGGCCTTTGGAAACGGCAAGACGGTCAAGAATGACAACTCCTCCAGATTCGTAAGCACTTTGAAAAACTTTTTTTTTATGTCTTCGCAATTGTGTTGTTAATGACAAGAGACCAGTATTGACTGTAACTAGATCCAGTGACACCACCACCACCACCTGTTTACTCTCGCTCTTGCTAGGGGAAGTTCATCCGGATCAACTTTGACGTCAATGGATACATTGTGGGAGCCAACATTGAAACTTGTATCCTTTCAATCAATGCGTCTTCATAGTACTAGAAGTGTGTGTGTGTGTGTGTGTGTGCCTTCAAGCTATAATAATTAGTTGAAAAAGCTGAGGGATGGGCCTGGATAAATAAACACACTCAAATTCCAGAGCGATGGATGCAAGGACTGCCCATCCAGGATGGCAACGTTTTTAGTTTTAGCCATGTCTCAGAACCCAAAATATAAGCTGGTTTGACTCCAATGTTTGTAAACAAATGTTACGCTGTATGGCTAAGCTCATGAGGCATTTTAAGTTATTCAAGTATCAATGGGTACATATTAGTTTTATACGTCCAAAAATTGATGTAGCAACTAAGGATTGTCGCTTTAACATAAAATATTTCATAACTTATTGGTTGTCTATGGTGGTTTATTTATTTGTCTTGACGAACCATGTTGCCAGATCTGCTGGAGAAGTCCAGAGCCATCCGGCAGGCTAAGGATGAAAGGGCCTTCCATGTCTTCTATTACATGCTCACGGGAGCTGGGGACAAAATGCGCTGTGAGTGAGCAACACACTCATCTTTAACCTATGTCATTTTTTTTTTTTTTTTTAGCAGAAACTCATCCAAAGTGACTTAAAGGAACAATTTAGGGTTAAGTTCCTTGCTCAAGGACACATTGAACCAACGACCTTTCGGTTACTGGGCCAACGCTCTTAACCGCTAGGCTACATGCCAACCATTATTATAATGATGGTTAGACTGTAAAGTCTTTTAATTTTATTAAAAATAATATCCAGTAACTTTACTTAAAGCCTGCAGGTATAATGCTTTAACTTGTAATAACTAAAGCATTTATAAGACATAAATGTGTTCTGTCTCTCTAACCAGCTGAGCTGTGTCTGGAGGACTACAACAACTATCGCTTCCTGACCCACGGGAACGTGACCATCCCTGGTCAGCAGGACCGTGACCTGTTTGTGGAGACCATGGACGCCTTCAACATCATGAGCATCCCAGAGGAGGAGCGGATAGGTACGCTAACTCACCCCTGTCACGCCTGATTCTTGGCCTGTAATACTAAAATGTTCAAGTAGCTTTTCACAGATCAATGCAATTTATGTAAATAACTGGTAAATTGTGATTTAATTGGTCTTGTTCTCCATCAGGTCTTCTGAAGACTGTGTCTGCCGTTCTCCAGCTGGGGAACATGAGCTTCAAGAAGGAGCGCAACTCTGACCAGGCCTCCATGCCTGACGACACAGGTACTTTACATGTTTCACTAATAATTTCTGGTGTTCCCCCAGGACTGGTACTAGGTTCATTAAAAACAAAAACAAAATAGTCCAGCACTAACTTGCCTGTTTCTACTAATCAAGAGCTCCCTGATATAATTGAATCAGGTATTAGTGCTGGGTTGGAACAAGTGTGTACCCTTTACTCCAACTTGGGTTCTTAATTAGACTTTGTCTCCTGCAACCCTCCTTCATGGCTTCTACAATCCCTTACCTAATCCATTCATCCAGCACCACCCACTCACCCACCCCTTTCTCTCTCCCTCAGCGGCCCAGAAAGTGTGCCACCTGCTGGGCATGAACGTGACCGACTTCACCCGGGCCATCCTGTCCCCCAGGATCAAGGTGGGCAGGGACTACGTTCAGAAGGCCCAGACCCAGGAGCAGGCTGAGTTTGCAGTGGAGGCCCTGGCCAAGGCCTCCTACGAGAGGATGTTCCGCTGGCTGGTGATGAGGATCAACAAGGCCCTGGACAAAACCAAGAGACAGGGAGCCTCCTTCATCGGCATCCTGGACATCGCTGGCTTCGAGATCTTTGAGGTGAGCCGAAGGTCGTGGGAAAGGTGTTTGTTGGTCATTGAAAAGAAAACAATGGCTTGGTGTGAGTGGTCAATTTGTTTTCAAAATGTATCTTCATCTCTATTTAGATGGTGCGTAGACATCTCTACTGCTTTTTCTCGTTAAACATTTCATTTCTGAGTTCCCACCAAAAAGGTCTGTCGAATGAATGTGTACCTTCTGTCTTTTCCCCTCTTTCTCCTGTAGCTGAACTCGTTTGAGCAGCTGTGCATCAACTACACCAACGAGAAGCTTCAGCAGCTGTTCAACCACACCATGTTCGTCCTGGAGCAGGAAGAGTACCAGAGAGAGGGCATCGAGTGGAGTTTCATCGACTTCGGCCTGGACCTGCAGCCTTGTATCGACCTCATCGAGAAGCATGTTAGTATATTGCCATGACCTCTTCTCAAATGGACCTGAGGCTTATGTGATTTGTTCTGTTCCAAATTACACACGTTGTCTTTGGACCACATAAACAGCAATCCATCCTTTGGTTTCGTTTACCTGGCTCCTGTCACCAAATGCAAACTTGAGCATTTTTCACCAAAACCAATGCAAGTCAATATCCCCTGAAGTTGGCTTTTTTTATGTCCTGCACAACCCAACATGCACTGAATTAGTGTTTCCACAAGTAGCTGATTATTATTTTCTTTCCCCCCTAAACCTTTCCTTCTGTTCCTAGGCCAGTCCTCCTGGTGTGCTGGCTCTGCTGGATGAAGAGTGCTGGTTCCCCAAGGCCACCGACAAGAGCTTTGTGGAGAAGGTGGTTCAGGAGCAGGGCAACAACCCCAAATTTCAGAAGCCCAAGAAACTCAAGGACTCTGCTGACTTCTGCATCATCCACTATGCAGGAAAAGTCAGTTTACCACTCGTGGCGAATCTATCAATCACTAATTGGGTGGCAAAATTTGGTACTTTATGAATGTTTTCAGAAATCCTACAACTGGGATTTCTGAAAAACCAGGGAATTTTGCCAGAATTGAGCTTTAACCTGAGCAAATTGGTAAAACCACAACTTGACAGGTCCGCCATGTGATCACAATGGTTCCTCCCCCCTCCCCAGGTGGACTACAAGGCAGATGAGTGGCTGATGAAGAACATGGACCCCCTGAATGACAACGTGGCCTCGCTGCTCAACCAGTCCACTGACAAGTTTGTGTCGGAGCTCTGGAGAGACGGCAAGTCTCGAGATACCGAGAGCTGACGAGAGTCCGAGGGGAGGACGGCTCATAATGATGGTTATCAAATGCATGATAACCATTTATTATGAGCCGTCCCCTCAGCAGCCTCCACAGGGCTAGAAAGTAACTGGGTTGGGCTGTAGACTCTAATAGTGTGTCACTTACTGTTGGTACATAGAACTGCAGCAACCTTTCTGTGTGTTTGAACTGTGGAAGTACACGGTGCAAGAAAATCACTGCAGGAAAGATGAGTTGAGTTTTCTCTATGATCCTGTTCCTCCTTTTCATTCTCCCTTTCTCTCTCTCAGTGGACCGTATTGTGGGCCTGGACAAAGTTGCTGGGATGTCTGAAGGGGGGATACACGGGGCCACGAAGATCCGTAAGGGCATGTTCCGCACCGTGGGCCAGCTCTACAAGGAGCAGCTGTCCAACCTCATGACCACTCTCAGGAACACCAACCCCAACTTTGTCCGCTGCATCATCCCCAACCACGAGAAGAAGGTATGGTGTCCAGTCATCAAATCTTCCATTGCTCAATGAGTGATTTGACTATAAACTTCAATAATAAATATATGCTAAATATGAGGCACAGGCAGTTGGTCTTTGCTTCAGCACATGTACTATAAAAATATTTAAAATCCTGACACTTCACTTCATCACTGTCAGGCTGGTAAGCTGGAGCCCCATCTGGTTCTGGACCAGCTGAGGTGTAATGGAGTCCTGGAGGGGATCCGTATCTGCAGACAAGGCTTCCCCAACCGCATCGTCTTCCAGGAGTTCAGACAGAGGTAACCACGGAAACATGTCTTTGTGGTCATTTCCTTCCTGTTTATCAGCTTCACTGAGCAGACTAGCCTGTTATTGCTTATCAGTGTCTAATCTTCTTAAACTTCTCCTGTTTTCCCAGATATGAGATCCTCACTCCCAACGCCATTCCCAAGGGATTCATGGACGGCAAACAAGCCTGTGTGCTCATGGTAAGAGGCGTCAGACCAAACCATCGTTCACCAGTCTTCCAATGTCAATCCCAAATGTCATCCTCTCTCTCCTTCCTCTTCCCAGATCAAGGCCCTGGAGCTGGATTCCAACCTGTTCCGGATTGGCCAGAGTAAGGTGTTTTTCCGGGCTGGAGTCTTGGCCCACCTGGAGGAGGAGAGGGACATTAAGATCACTGACATCATCATCAGCTTCCAGTCCTGGTGTCGTGGATACGTGGCCCGCAAGTAAGGAACTCGTCATTTAGAGCAGTAACTAGCAGGCTACTTATGATGTTTGGCTCATGGTTTTATACTGTGTATTAGTTGGTGTGTGTGAGCGCGCTACATACACATACTCCAATAACATCATGGAGGTTGAGGTTCTCTTTTTTTTTTTTCTGTCTCCAGAGCCTTCACGAAGAGACAGCAGCAGCTGACTGCTATGAAGGTGATCCAGAGGAACTGTGCTGCCTACCTCAAACTCAGGAACTGGCAGTGGTGGCGACTCTTCACCAAGGTACACGCACTGTTGCAAATCCATACGGGAGCATCCTAATATCAGTGTTGCAGACCTCATCCCCCTACTCCTCAGCTACCTGCATTGTCCTGAGTCCCCGTCCTCTTCCCCCTACTCCCCCAGGTGAAGCCTCTGCTGCAGGTGACCAGGCAGGAGGAGGAGATGCAGGCTAGGGAGGATGAGCTGGAGAAGACTAAGGCGAGGCAGCAACAGACTGAGGAGCAGCTGCAGGAGTTCGAGGCCAAGCAGCAACAGGTATGGAGTGTCCCTTCTAGCAATTCTATTTCTATGGATTGGACTGAGCCCCAATGTAAGGTAATGACCACTAACATTGAGTGGCTGCCAACACACTGACTAAACTCCAGCCACTTTAATAATGGAAATTGATGTAAAATATCACTAGCCACTTTAAACAATGTTACTTAATATGTTTACATACCCTACATCACTCATCTCATATATGTATATACTGTACTCAATACCATCTACTGCATCTTTTCTATGCCGTTCTGTACCATCACTCATTCATATCTTTATATACATATTATTTATCCCTTTACACTTGTGTGTGTATAAGGTAGTAGTTGTGGAATTATTAGGTTACTCGTTGGTTATTACTGCATTGGAACTAGAAGCACAAGCATTTCGCTACACTCGCATTAACATCTGCTAACCATGTGTATGTGACATACATTTTTGATTTGACTGGTCCACTCAGAATGATTATGAATTGGTGTTTCAATATGACTTGTAGGGGTGGTTTCCCAGACAGACTAGTCCTGGACTCAAGGGTTTAACTGAGATGCTCCTTTTGAGTTTTCTTTTTAGTCCAAGGCTGAATATGTCCAGGAACTCACCCCTTGTGTCTTATACATTGTCGGTGGATGGAGAGAGTAACTTTCATACTGTTTAACACCATAGTATCATAAACCAACCAGCATTTCAGCCTTGCATCAATGCCCTGTTTATAACGCCTCCCCCCACCACCAGCTGAATGCAGAGAAGCTCGCCCTGCAGGAGCAGCTACAGGCGGAGACGGAGCTGTGTGCCGAGGCGGAGGAGATGCGCTCCAAGCTGGCCACCAGGAAGCAGGAGCTGGAGGATATCCTTCACGACTTGGAGTCCAGAGTGGAGGAGGAAGAGGAGAGGGTCACCCAGCTACAGACCGAGCGGAAGAAGATGCAGACCAACATTACGGTAGATTTAAAAAATATATATTTATTGTGGACTAACTTTCCCTTGTGGTCCAAACCTGTCAGTCACATGTAAATAGTAAGATATTACCTTTATTTCTCCTATTAAATTGCCTTTGCAAATTGTCAATTTTCACTTCATTTTCCCTTCCATTTCACCTTCAAAGGGTGTGGCACTTAATGAACTTGGAGGGGAAGGGAGTGATGTCAGGAATTGAGGTTAAAACATTCCATCTCTCGCACTCTCTGTAGGACCTGGAGCAGCAGCTGGATGAGGAGGAGGCAGCCAGGCAGAAGCTGCAGCTGGAGAAGATGACCACCGATGCCAAGCTGAAGAAGATCGAGGAGAATGTCATGGTGCTGGATGACCAGAACAACAAACTCAATAAGGTTTGTAATACGAGTTGATGCTTTAACTCTTCAGATGGCTGGAAGAATAAAATAATCACTTGGGCAGTAATTCTTTCCAGCAATAAAGCAAGTAATCACAGACCAATTTTTAAGAGAAAATTACTGTTTGGCATTCAGGGACTAGGTGGCTGTCTTTGAATGTAATATCCGGTTGTGCTCTTGTGGTTCAGACATTGTGTAACCTTCTGGGATTGTTTGTGTGACCGTGTGTGGGATTATTTGTTTTGCAGGAGAAGAAGCTGTTGGAGGAACGTATCTCCGAGTTCACCACCAACCTGACTGAGGAGGAGGAGAAGTCCAAGAGCCTGCAGAAACTCAAGAACAAGCACGAGGCCATGATCACTGACCTGGAGGGTAGGTGGACCATAGAATTTATGTCAGTGTCGGTCTATGTTTGAGATTAACCACATTTCCTTGTCTTTTATCCTTCGTCTGTACTGATCTGAAAAGTGCTTTCACCGGCAATCTGAGACCCGGACAGACCACTTTAAATTATTGAGACAACCCTTGTTTCCCATCCCTCACCAGACCGGCTGAGGAAGGAGGAGAAGAGTCGTCAAGAGCTGGAAAAGAACCGCAGGAAGCTGGAGGGAGACTCCACGGAGCTGAATGACCAGATGGCTGACCTGCAGGCCCAGATAGCTGAGCTCCGAGCCCAGCTGGCCAAGAAGGAGGAGGAGCTAATGGCTGCTCTGGCCAGGTGAGTGAAAGGGAAACGCATGATTGGAGAAAGGGCCTAAATTCTATTTCTGTGTTTTTGACATTTTTCGAAATGATTCATTACAGGCCGCATGTATGAAGAAAAACGCAGGCCACATTCAATTGGATTGCGGCCCACTTTTGGTTGGCCTGAACGAGATTTTACTTTCCATTGAACGAGTTTGATCTGCTGTTAGGATCTCATTGAGCCCATACAGTAAAACCAAAGTCTACAAAATATTATTGTATGACTTTAATTTCAATGCTTTACACTCTAACACCCATCCTCCTTCGCTCCCCACCACCCTCCAGGATAGAGGAGGAGGCCGCGGCCAAGAACACAGCCCAGAAGAAGATCCGGGAGCTGGAGGCCCAGCTTTCTGAGCTGCAGGAGGACCTGGAGCTGGAAAGGGCTGCGAGGGCCAAGGCTGAGAAACACCGCAGGGACCTGGGAGAGGAACTGGAGGCTCTGAAGACTGAGCTGGAGGACACACTGGACTCTACTGCAACACAGCAGGAGCTCAGGTACTGGGAGCACACACACACACACACACACACAGTTGGTGAAGGACAGCAAGATGGTGGTTTGCTATGCGTAAATGTTAAGTTTTAGTAATAGACAATTACCCATTTGAAGACCTATGGTGCTATTCCCCTCTTTCTCCTCCATCCTGTTCAGAACCAAGCGTGAGACTGAGGTGACCCAGCTCAAGAAGGTTTTGGAGGACGAGGCCAAGGTGCACGAGCTGCAGGTGGCCGACATGAGGCACAAACACAACCAGGCCTTCGACGAGCTCAACGAACAGCTGGAGCAGGCCAAGAGGGTGAGGACTCACTTAAACTGGGTTATACTGTTCATGTGTAGGGATTATGGGTAGTCATCTTTTTTTTGGGGGGGGGCATATGGTTCTCCTTCATGACCGTGTGAATGGTGGAATCTATATTTACCTGAAGGTTGACCGGTCAGCCCGTAACATTCAACATTTTACTGTAATAGTTTGTATTTCATATTGAAGTCTTCATCTGTGTGTGTACAACATGAGCTTTCTCTGAAGTTAAACATGCTGTACATTATAGTATTTCGGTAGAGAACCGTCTATGTAACCTCCTGCCCACGTGTCTGCTTGTTCAGAACAAGGCATCAGTGGAGAAAGCCAAGCAGGCTATGGAAAGCGAACATAATGAGCTGGCCATCGAGCTGAAGACCCTGACCCAGGGGAGGAATGAGTCAGAGCAGCGCAGGAAGAAGGCAGAGTCCCAGGTCCAGGAACTGCAGATCAAACACACTGAGAGCGAGAGGCAAAGGAAGGAGCTGGCTGAGAAGGTGGCCAAGATGCAGGTAGGTGTGGACTGGCTCTTGGCTGTAGCTGATGGGGAATGGTAAGAGGGTGGATGAATGGGGATTTCAAAGTATTATTATGTTGGGTTGGTGGATGGCTAGATGAACGTTATACAACTTTATTTGTCACATGCACCGAATACAACCGGTGTAGACCTTAGAGTGAAATGCTTACTTACGAGCCCTTAACTCAATTTCTTGAACTTCATTGTTAAGAAAATATTTACTAAATAAATTAAAGCAGTAGAGGCTATATGCGGGGCTACAGGTTAGTCGAGGTAATTTGTACATGTTGGTAGGGGTGACGGGACTGCATAGATAAACGGCAAGTAGCAGCAGTGTAAAAACAAGGGGGATGATAGTGAGTGTTTGTATATTAGGGATAATGGATTGATGTGGCCTAAATCCTCCTCCTGTGTCTTGTCTCTAGTCTGAGCTGGACAACGTCAACAGCGTGTTGAGTGTGGTGGAGGGCAAGTCCATCAAGGCAACTAAAGACTGTTCCACTGTGGAGTCTCAACTGCAGGATGTACAGGTACGGTCACACACGCCCATGTTGTGCTGTTTATAAATGGCCACACACACACACTGTAACCATTCTTTCCCTCCTGTTTGTCCTCTTTTGTAGGCGCTGCTCCAGGAGGAAACGCGTCAGAAGCTCTCCTTCACCACTCGTCTGCGTCAGATGGAGGATGACCACAACAGCCTGAGGGAGACGCTGGAGGAAGAGGAGCAGAGCAAGAAGAACACGGAGAAGCAGCTCTACACCCTCCAAGCGCAGGTTTCTAGCACCTTCCTGTCCCTCGACCTCCATAATACTATCCAGTTTTGTTCCCCCTATTGTGCATGTATTACACACCTCACTGAATGCTTACAGAAGTCTTTCTATATTTTCTCAATCAAATCCCCTGCTTGAACTATGCCACCTTGTACGCTCGGACATACAGGCCATGAGGTCTGAGGCACTTCATGTATTTTACATATTGACACGACCTTGATGCTTTAGCGTGACCAATCAGCTCTTCGTGTCATGTGCATCTCTTCCTTTTACCTCTCTACCAAACTTCTCTTACCCTCAGCTGACGGAGATGAAGAAGAAGATGGAGCTGGAGACTCAGTCCCTGGAGGGGGCGGAGGAGAACAAGAAACGGATGCAGAGGGAGCTGGAGGGCGTGGTCCAACAGCTGGAGGAGAAGGCATCGGCCTACGACAAGCTGGACAAGACCAAGACCCGTCTGCAGCAGGAACTAGATGACATGATGGTGGACCAGGACAACCTCAGGCAGACTGTGTCCAACCTGGAGAAGAAGCAGAAGAAGTTTGACCAGGTGAAAGGGTTGATGGGTGATTAATGGCATAGAGGTTCTATAGCAGAGGTGGGCAGTGAGCACCTCTGGTCCTGGATGGCCAAAGACTGGAACCACTGCAGCCCTCAAGGACTAGATAACCCTGTTTTAGAGGCTTATTTGCTAGATTGACTCACTGGCCCATGACAAGCGATTCATAAAATGAACCTGTAATTATTGATCTATGCATCATATGATTTATTGATCAATCATTTCAGGTTCAAATTTGCTTTGAGCACTATATCAAAACAAAATTTTGATTTGACTCCACTGTCTTACTGAAATACCTTCTCGCCTGTCCTGATAACAGATGTTGACTGAGGAGAAGACCATCTCCAGCCGGAATGCTGAGGAGAGGGACCGGGCTGAGGCAGAGGCCAGGGAGAAGGAAACGCGGGCCCTGACTCTGACCCGCGAGCTGGAGACTATTAAGGACCTGAAGGGTGAACTGGACCGGGCCAACAAGGTCCTCAAGGCAGAGATGGAGGACCTGGTCTCATCGAAGGACGACGTTGGTAAAAGTGTAAGTCTGTAACTCACAGATGTTGTAGAACTCTCTAGAAGGATAGTGGAACTATTGATAGTGGGTGACTCAAGTTCTCGCTTCATTGCGTCCTGTCTTCTAGACTCTTAAAAATGCAAGCCCAGTCCGACCTTCTCCAATGTGTTTTGCTAAGGTGGCAAATCGGGAGGATTTGAGGATAGTTTGAAACTTTTCCAAACGCCGCAAAATGTGAATGCACCAAACTTCCTCATTCATCCTTTCTGTCTCTTGGTGCAGGTCCACGAGCTGGAGAAAGCAAAGCGGGCCATGGATCAACAGCTGGAGGAGATGCGCGTGCAACTGGAGGAGCTGGAGGATGAGCTGCAGACCACGGAGGACGCCAAGCTGCGTCTGGAGGTCAACATGCAGGCCATGAAGGCCCAGGCCGACAGGGACCTGCAGGCCAGAGACGAGCAGGGCGAAGAGAGGAGGAAGCAGCTGGTCAAACAGGTATTGGGGTTGTGTTCATTACATACCAATTGGAAGAAAAGTCTGAAACCGGAAGAGACTACTTATCCAATAAGAAATACTCATAAAAAACAACAACCTTGAACCTACTAAATACAACCTTGGATCTGTGATGTTCCCCAGGTGCGTGAGATGGAGACTGAGCTGGAGGATGAGCGCCGGCAGAAAGCCCTGGCCACGGCTGCTAAGAAGAAGCTGGAGGCGGACCTGGGAGAGCTAGAGGCAGGCATCGGCATGGCCAACAAGGGCCGTGACGAGGCCCTCAAACAGCTGAAGAAACTGCAGGTAATAGAGGCACGCACACAGGCGGGCAGTGAGTTGAGGTACTCTGCTTTCACTGGCATTTCCAGGATTGTCCGCTAGTGTTGCTGCATGTAGGATTTTTTTTTGTTGTAATTTACATGCCGTTTCAATCAATTAAAAGGTGTTGGCTTGGCAATTGCTAGACCTGGGTCTGAGTCTCGGTCTGCGCTACCCCCTGATTCTTTTTCCACTTCAACTGGTGGACGTCCCAAGGATTCCAGATAGCAAGGACTGTTGAACAGACGTGTTTTCTCCACTTGGTGGGTGTGGCAGGGGTATGGCGTGATGACTGACGTATTTAAAGGGCAGCGGCCATGCTTAGTATTCCACAACCCAACCCCCTTTGTCAACTTGTCATTCAGAACAGCACTTTGTTTAATTGACATTCCACTTTGTTTCGTACTGAATGCAGCCCGAGCGGCATTTCTCAAGGAGAGTTGAGGTATGCCCAGTTTGTAAAGTTACACATATTCAGAAGTGCTGATGAGAAAAGAAAAAAGCGATAGGGAGGAGGATTTGTGGGTGGGCCCTAGAGGAAACCATTATTTGCCTGAACTAGATGGTGGTTCCCAGAAAATGGTTCTTGTCTCTAGCTGAGACCACCTGGGCAGAGATATGCCTTTTGCAGGTTGAGAGATTCACGTGTCTATTTAAAGTTGTGGTTCCTCAGCAGACTGACCGTGAGCTTGGTTAGGTGTCAGATGTAGCTGACAATTTTCTCACTAAACTGTGAAGGAGACTGTTCCCAGTTGTGATGCTTGTGAAAATCCGCTGGAAGACCTGATCTGGGTTTTGCGGGGTGACGCTGCTGTTTTTTTTGAGGAGAATCGGGAGCTTAAACAGAATTTGGAAGGGCCAGATCCACTGGTTTTGTCACTTGCGGTTGAACGTTCCTGTCACATGGAGGCCTAGTGCGTCTCCTGTTAAGGTGGAGGAAAGTGAAGATGTGGCTCGCGGTTTCCCTCCAGTGAGCACTCTGGGCTGAGCAAAGAGGTGTTGGGGAACGCGGTTGTTCCTAGTGAGTTTTCTGAAGTTGGTTAATGTTCACTTGTCCCTGGTGGTTGCTCCAAGTCTCATCGGCGCTTGCATATCAGATGGCGCTTGTGACATAGGCCTAGTTAATGGAGTTGGTCTCAGTTTAGAACCAGAGGGGTTACAGCTGGTCCCTTGAACAAACCATGTTAGACTTTTGGCAGGAAGTAATTACCTGAGTGCAGAGCAGTGTGTTTTGGTTTTAACTTCTTTAGAGTGGCTTGATCTCGCACACACGGTAACCTTCTCTATGCACCACAAGTGAGCTGAAGACGTGTTTAACAGCTGCTAGAAGGTTTACACCGACACAAACACAGTTCACGACTCACTATAAATGAGGCAGTGTGCAGTCTTTTTCGGTAGAGCGACACCAAGCCCTACAGTCTGATACTTGACTCAGTCCTTTGGGGTTCTCTCCTCCTATACAGGCCCTGTTGAAAGATCAGATGAGGGAGCTGGAGGATCTGCGTCTCTCCAGGGAAGAGGCCCTCAACATGGCCAAGGAGCACGAAAAGAAGCTCAAGGCAATAGAGGCTGACACCATCCGTCTCCAGGAGGTATGCCCCATCTGTCTGCAGGTCTCCTTCGCTCGCTGTCTCCACCCCCACTGTCCATGTTCTTATGCTCCTCATGACGGACTCCTCTCAATCTTCCATAGGAGTTGGCGTCTGCTGAGCGAGTCAAGAAACAGGCCCAGACAGAGAGGGACGAACTGCAGGACGAGCTCACCGGCCACAACGCTAAGAAGTACGGCTCACACCTCCCTAGAAACACTGAAATTGCATTAAATTTGCATGGAATTTGCCATGTCTGTGGTGGTGGCCTTCTTCCCAACCAAAATGTATCTCTCACCCCCTCGCACTCAGTTCCCTGACGGTGGATGAGAAGAGGAGGCTGGATACTCGTATCGCTAAGCTAGAGGAGGAATTGGAGGAGGAGCAGTTGAACACAGAGATGGTCAATGACCGCTTGAGGAGAAATATGCTGCAGGTAATGAACTGATGGCAAAGCTGAGGAGCTGCACCGAGAAAGTATTTCAATTTATCTGGGTTAGTCACAAGGGAAAGGGAGAAGAGGGAGTCTGGTTGAAGAATAATTGAAGTCTGTTTATGTAGTGTTTCAACCTGAATCGTTGGAGCTCTATTTATAGTAGAGGTACTCAATTGAGACAAATGCACCATGTTTAAAGTTATGGGCCGGCCACGACATTGTCCAGTTCATCTCGATGCATAGTCTTTTCCATACCTCTACACACTCTGCCCTAGACCGACCAGCTGGTCACGGAGTTGACAGCGGAGCGCAGTACCGCCCAGCGCCTGGAGGGGACCCAGGCCCAGCTGGACCGGCAGAACAAGGAGCTGAAGCTCAAGCTGCAGGAGCTGGAGGAGACTGTGAAGTCGAGGTACAAGGCCTCTATCGCTGCCCTGGAGGCCAAGATACTGCAGCTGGAGGAGCAACTGGACTTGGAGTCCAAGTAAGTAAAAACCATTGGCTCGGTCTCCCTTGGTCCTTCCTCACGTCCTCTCTCCTTGCTTCCTTCTCAATGTATTGTAGGAGAGGATCCAAGGTCCCTCCCCTTTGACCTCCTATGAATTTTGAGAAGCAGGTTAGGAGAAAATGCCCCGTTACATGAGTCATGTCTTGACTTTGTTTGTATTTTTCTGTTCTAAGGGAGCGTCAGCAATCGTCCAGGCTGGTCAGGCGCGCTGAGAAGAAGCTGAAGGAGGTGCTGCTGCAGGTGGAGGACGAGAGGCGCAACACGGAGCAGTACAAAGCAGAGGTGGGTCCTCTCTGCATAGAAGTAGATCAGTTACCCCTTTATCAGTAGCACCATGGGTGTATATCAGTGGAGGCTGCTGAATTGCTAGAATGGAGTGAATGGCATCAAACCCATATGTTTGTATTTGATACCGTTCTGCCTCAGCCATTACTATGAGCCTGTCCTCTCCGATTAAGGTGCTACCAACCTCCTGTGGTGTGGGTGTGTTTATAGTCCCAGGTGTAATGTGGCCAGACAAGAGATGACTGATGCAGATTGTATAGTTTCTATGTATTGTAAAGGTCTGGGGTGGTCATTAGTCAGATTGGTTTCCTACAGAAACATTTGTTTTCCTACAGTAAATGTTTCTGTTGGAAAACAATCTGACGTAAAGGGAGAGGGGCCTAACTATTTGTTCTGTAAACTCTTTTGTTACAAAATGTTTTCTGTTTGGAGTGAACGGTTTCTGTTACAAAACAAACGTTTTGCAACAGACTAAACATTTTCCAATGGAAACCGACGAATGAATATACCCCAGATAATCTGTACAGACCTGTCCTGAATCTGTGCTGATATCTGGAAAACAACCAGAAACCACATGCTGTATAGATGCAGCCCCTGAACCACCTTGCACAGTTACTGTATAGCGTCCATAGATGAAGGATACATAGATTTGCAGCCACTGATCGAACGTCCTCTGCCTGTACTCCACAGGCGGAAAAGGCGAACAACCGCACACGTCAGCTAAAGCGTCAGCTGGAGGAGGCAGAGGAGGAAGTGACACGGGCCAACGCCAACCGCAGGAAGCTGCAGAGGGAGCTTGAGGATGCCACTGAGTCGCAAGACGCCGTGACCCGAGAGGTCAGCACCCTGAAGAGCAAGCTCCGGTATGGTCGTCCCTCCAACCTATATTCATTAGTGAAGTGTTGCACGAGGTTTAGTTAGAAATGGACTGTGTGGAGTGGGGTTTCCTAAACTCGGTCCTGTGGCCCACCCTGGGTGCACGTTTTCGTTTTTGCCCCAGGTGTAGAGTATGCATGTCAGGTAGAATAGGGGATTGTGTTGGATCTATTTGTAACATTTCTTTTGGCAATATTCTTAACTCACGACTAATGGTGTTTTTGGCACCTTACAGAAATACAATGCGTTACTGGGCCCGACATTGAACAAGCATAAAAGGATCTCAATGTATTACTTTAAGTAATTGCACAGTCATAAATCCTGTTACCAAATATCTCTGTGGTTGATTTTTACTCTTTGCAGGCGTGGGGACTTGCCTTTAAACATGCGCCGTGTCATGAATCGCACAGGCATGGGGGATAGTGATGAGGAGATGGATCTGCCCAGCGACGCATCCAAGCCTATACCCGAATGAGATGAACGTGACAGGAGAGCAGCCAAATTTTACAGGGACCATACTGGAAATGCAACATCTCTCATAGATTTAAATGGTGCATTCTATAGCTGACTGCTCATTCAGCCTTGCGATCATACAAACATTTCTATACCAAGATTTATACTATTCTCTTCAGTGTCCATTTTTGACAATCTGTTTTGTTCAGGTAGATCTGAGATCGTTCTCCTGGATTTACTAATTCACATTTGAAATCTGTACAACTCATTTTGTGCATGTGTGCAAAACAAATCTGTGGCCAAATTTATATATTTTGTTATGAATGTGACTTTAAAAAAAATATATATAAAAAAAGAGTAGCTTTCCAAATATGACATTCTAGATCTGTTTTTGTACTCTGCCATCTTCAATATTATACAACGTATATTATTCAGACATGGTTTAGCAGCTTAAATTGTTAGTGTGGCTAGAATGCACCACAATATCCACTGCAACCTTTTTTTCCCCCCTGGAACTTGTCATACTGTTTCTGCTGTGCACATATGGATTTTCTTTTATGAATGCAGTAATTTAATATGGTTTATTAGTGGGGGGGGGGGGTTTCACTGCTACTTTCTGCACGTACAGCTATACTTCTCTATTAATCCACATATTGTAGTACTTGCATCACGTTAGGACATGAGGTTTGCACAGTTATTACATCTACTGATAGCCTGCACTTGATATGTAACGGTCACACTGGAGTAAAGTTTGTGCATGCACTGAGAATAACTACAGCCTTAACACCTAAAATCATATTATGCTGAAGTGGTGGGGGGGGGGGGTCTTTTACAATAGTAATTGGTGTCTTGAAAATGACTGCTTTGAGTTGATCCATGTGCTCTGCTAAATGGGGAAAATGGTGGTGGGTTAGATGGCACACTGTTCTTTGCACATGGGTGGCTGTGAATTCTACTTCATATCTAAGACTAGATACTCTTAATCTAGCTCTGTCACTTTCAGTTGCTCTTATTGCACTTTCACATATTTTAATTATTGAGCGCTTTTAGATATTCTGCAAGATATAGTGGGGGATGGCTGCTTTTGAAATTTTCACTCAAGGTTTAATGAATTGTAACTGAGGGGTATTGACTTATTTCAGAGTATTTTGTTTTTTATCAGATGCTGTTTCAATAAAGTTATATTTTAAATGGAAATGACTGCAATATTTGTAACCCTGAAATGAATAGTGATGCAGTGAATGATACTCTCACTAACGGAATAAACAGTTTTAACCTCTACGCGATCGGTGTTCTTCCTGCGGAACGGTTGCGCTAATGTGATTAGCATTTAAGTAAAAAGAACATTTACCTTGTTAATCTAACTGCACTGTCCAATTTACAGTAGCTAGTAGTGAAAGAATACCATGCTATTGGGGGGGGAATATGATCCTTTAACCCTCCTGTTGTACGTTAAATGTTTAGTTCTGTGTTCCCGGTCCAATGTCCAAGGACTCTCCTCACCAGTGTCATGACCAAAGACATCAAGAGCCTCATACAGTATACCATTTGGTCATTGTGCTGCCACAGAATTAATTGTGACCAAGAAAAGAGCTGCAAGAGAAGTTCTATATATTATTGAAACAGTGTTGTGATTATGAGAATGCAAACAGGTGTGGTTCCCATGGAGGAAATTGAATATTGGGGAAAAGTTCCTGTGGGGGTTGCCATGGAAGGCAAGAAGGGGACTTGAGGTATATGTGCTCAAACACATGCATGTGGGGGTCTGGGAGAGGAAGTGTGTCCCTCTGATGAATGGGTATGTGCCTGAACTCAATTTTATACACATTGTAGTCTCACCCATTAATTTCTAATGACCAGGAACACCACAGCTGTACAAAAGTTAAAACACCCAAAATGTAATGAATCATGTATTGTCTTCAGATGACCTCTGTGGAAAGTCATGGAACCTTATGACAGTAAGATTAAATGAACTACATTTTTCAGAGAACGTGTAAAGCTGTACAAT
Source organism: Oncorhynchus masou masou (assembly GCF_036934945.1). Classification (NCBI taxonomy): domain Eukaryota; kingdom Metazoa; phylum Chordata; class Actinopteri; order Salmoniformes; family Salmonidae; genus Oncorhynchus; species Oncorhynchus masou. Next base: position 12,054,750 of record NC_088215.1, on the reverse strand, counting down.
TCGACCGGAACACAGGAGGTTTATACAAAGGAGTGATACAAATTAGTTACTGTATTTACACACATGCAGTCCTCAAGTACACCACCAGATGGTTCAAGGAGTAGAACTAGAAATATTGCCTTCGCTTCCCTCCAACTGTACATTTTGCAGTGGAAAGCGAGATTAAACCGGTTCACAACCAGTTGGCCCCGACTGGTACCGGGTAGAGAGGAGGGGCTTGGCGCGACGTGGGGGAAGTTGCGCATGTCTCACTGACGGTTCAGGTTTGACATTTCCCGACGCCGACAAGAAACAAGGTGCATGGCAACAACTGCATAGTGGTCTACGTGTTAAATCTAGTGAATTCCACCTGACTAGATAGTAGATCGCTACACTTTGGTATATGTGAGCAGTCAAACGTTTTAGTACAAAGCCACCCAACTACTTTTGCTAGCATTACATTAGCAAAGTCAGCACAGCTAGCAAGCGTCCTTCATTTTGGTGAGACAGTTTGCTAGCTACCTAACGAGTGAACGGGACTATTTCTTTAACCTGAACACCATTATAGGATTTTACTCAAAATGTTCGCGCTTACAAGTTAGCTCGCTTTTTGTTCAGCTAACAGTTCGCTATCTGGTGTGGTTACTGACGTGTTTATTGTAGCCTGTCACCGGCAAAATGACTGTCTTTGAAATGAACCAAGTCATCGGTCCCTAGCGAACGTCAAAAGCCAGGTAAGGTATGTTATGTGCCGTGTGCATGACATTTGACCCCCTTTTCAATAGCTAAAGCGGTAGGGTTAGCTAACTTCTGTATTCAGTTGGACCTGGTGTAGCCCTTTTTATAGTTGAATGGCTGTAGCGAGTCTTTGCAAAACGTTACATCATTATGTTGATATGCGTATGTAATTGGTATAGCTATTCACCCTCTCACTGTAGTTGGGGCTGTAAACAAACAGCGACAAGACGGCAAGAGAAGGGAAGGAGGCGCTCGAATCGCTCCTTCAGGATTCATCCACTGCATCAGCATCAACGATGGAGTTGGCACTGGTAAGTTAGTAACGTTAGCTACACATGTATACATGAACACTGTGTAGTCCACGGGCATTGTCTTTGGTTCTATACACGCGAGCTAACCTGACTGACAGTGATACCGAGTCTCAGAATATTCACTTTAAAGGCGCACTATGCAGAAAACGTCCCGCCATTTCCTGGTTGCTAAAAATGTAATAGTTCGCCTAATTTCAGTTTATATGACAAACGTGTAGGGAATCGTTTGTTGTTGTTATACCCATATATACCGCAGTGAAATGTTTTTTCCATAACCAAAAATATATTTTATCTGATGTTTGTGTATAAAAACGACACAAAAATGCAAGAACGAAATTTAGGAACAGGAAGCATAGAAATAAGGCACATAGAGCATATCTACTTAGACTATCTACTTCTTAGGCTTGCTTTCAATGAATGACCGATCTATAAATTAATGTCTGTGAATTTGGTTTTCACCCAAAAAGTTACATATTGCAACTTTAAAATTAATGTCAAATAAAAACCAACGATTGCAAAGTTAAACAAACCATACATCTCAGTACACAAGGACTACTTTTAACAATTTCCACCGAACATTTTACTCGAACACATTTACTTGAACATTGCAGATGCAGCGTTTGGTGGTAACAGAATGATGGCACCAACTGTTATTCTGTTAGCGAAATTTGCATCTGCACTGTTTTCCAAGAAAATTTGTTTTCTGCAAAGATTTGGTCTGAATACCTGGGGTCATGGGCAGGATTTGACAATATTCTCCAGAAGTAAGGAGTTGAAATCTACCAAAGTGCATGGAGGTGAGGCCCAACACCCTTTTATGTTCTACAGGCAGCCCCTCATTGGTCATTGTTGTCTGTTGCCATTGCATTCTTTAGAAAAATAGGACATGTTTTTTTGTAATGTTGAGAATAATCGGTTGGAAGCCTAAGCCTGTGACGTCAGGGTAAAGGAGGCTGCCATAGACTGAGAAAGTTGTATTTTCTGTGCAAACATTGTAATATTCTACTACACTAATTTTACATTGGTTATGTCATCCAGGCCTGGGGAAGACAGTGTCGTACACACGGGCTGAAAGTCACACATTCATTTGCATAAACAGACTCCCACCACCATCCAATTCTCAGTGACCCATATTTAGTGTCACACACACACACAGAAATACAGATACACACAACGACACAGCCACTGCATGACTCATACATCGCATTTCATAGAGACAAAATTTGTCAGAGAGCGATTTAGAGGGGAGGAGAGAGAGCGGCGCGAATTCTATTGTGTATATGTGTGTGTATGTGCGAATCAGCGAGAGAGACCAATAGAAGCATGTGGATGAAGCTGGGGTGAGAAGAGGTAGCAGCAGCAGCAAACCATTGTGTGTTAGATTGAGAGAGAGAGAGGGAAGCGAGAGATGGAGATGACTTATTTTGTAATATGCTGTTTGTAGCAGCAGCACAGAGAGAGAGAGGTGAAAGAGGGAGACATGCAACAGAAACAGGATTCTCAAGGAGGCAAACCCTCAAGCATCTTGGGAAAGGTAGGGAGGATAGCCAGTGGTGTTTGTGTGTTACTGTCAAGTGTCAGTGTGGATGCGTTTTCATGCTATGCTATGCTGCTGTGCATTTGTGTCTACATGCTTTTTAAAATAATTGTTAATCACCATGATTACAGTATTTGAGATTCGGCCTCATACGCCTGTCAGCATCTGTCTTTGTGTGTGCCATCTGTGAGTGTGCGTATGTATATATGTTTGTGTGTCCCTGTGTTTTTCAGATTGAGTGTTTAAAATTCACATGTACAGGGTTGCAGGTGTAGTTGGATGGTACAGTGAACATCTGTTGCAGGACTAAGTGAAATAAAACAATGAAATGGTCATAAAAAACAACAATAGAAAAAGCACTATATACATAACTGTAGCAGCGATGAATGAATACATGTTCATTGAGGCAGAATAAAGACTGTTGGGGGGTGGGGGTGAACATAGGGAGAGTAGCAGGCAGAATAAATGACCATTGAGGGGGGGTGGGGACCAAGTTAAATTAAACAATAGAAATAATAGTAAGAATATACATATTAACTGCAACAGTGATGAATGTCATTGGGGTGGGGGCAGAGTAAAAGACAGCTGTGGGGGGGGGCTGTCCATAGGGGGAGCAGCAGGGGGGAGGGGGTAGTAGGTAGATGACTAGTGGTGGCTATTCAGCAGCCTGATGGTCTGGAGGTAGAACCTATTGGCCAGTCTTCCAGTTTTTACCATGATGCTCCTGTATTGCCCACGTCAGAGTGATGGAAGCGGGGAGAACAGGCCGTGGCTCGGGTCCCTGATGATCTTCTTGGCCTTCCTGCAACACCTGGTGTTGTAGATGTCCTGGAGGGCAGACTGTGTGCACCCAGTGGTGCGTTTGGCTGCACGTATCACCCTCTGAAGTGCATTACGATCAGAGGCGGTGGAGTTGCCTTACCAGGTTGTGATGCAGTCCGACGGTATGCTCTCGATGGTGCTCCTGTAGAACACTGAGGGCCCTCTGGGAGAGGCCAAATTTCTTCATAATCCTGAAGTTGTGCCGCCTTCACCACGGTGACCGTGTGATTTGTACACCGAGGAATTTAAAGTTATTGACCGTCTCCACGGTGGCCCAGTTGATGAGGATGTGACCAGCCTGGTTCCTCCTGAAGTCCACAATCAGGTCCTTTGTTTTGCTGACGTTGAGGGAGAGGTTGCTTACCTGGCACCACGCCGTTAGTGCCTACCTCCTCCCCGTAGTCCATGTCGTTGTTGTTGGTAATCAGACCTACAACTGTCGCGTCGTCAGCGAACTTGATGGAGTTGGAACTGTGTGAGGCCATGCAGTTGTGGGTATACAGGAGGGGACTGAGGACGCACCCTTGTGGGGCCCCCGTGTTGAGAATCTGTGTCGAGCACGTAATGTTGCCTACCTTCACCACCAGTTGCATAGGGAGGAGTTCAGACCCAGGGATGTGAGCTTTGTAATGAGCTTATAGGACACTATAGTATTGAAGGATGAGTTGTAGTCCATGAACAGCATCCTCACATATGCATTCCTTTTATCCAGATGGATAAGGGGAGTGTACAGTGCAATGGTGTATGTACGTACGTGTGTGTGTGTGTTGGCATTTATCAGTGTGTGTCCCATTTATCCCACCGTCTCTAGCTATATTTAGCATTTGTCTGTGTACACCCCCCCTCTGTATTTGTCTGTCAGACATGTGAATAATGATAACGCTGAGTCTCCATGTGATTCGCCATGACAGCTCCTCTGTTTGTGTGTCGACTGTCTGCACGCATCTCCATCACCACTGGTTGTGTGGGCGCTCGCCTGTGTTCTGTGGCTGTCGTTGCAATTTGTTGTATCTGTGTGTACTTGTGCATACATCATGAACATGTTTCTGTACAAAGCCTTTTAGGGCATCGTTTGTGTTTTCGAACAGAATTTGCGGTGTAAGCCGTATTGCCTTCCTGCATGCACGTGCATGTAGCATCAGTCACACACAAAACGGCGTGTGGAAGTGTGCTTATCCCTTGTCCCCCTTTTTTTTTTCACCCTCTTCTCTCTCCCATCTCGCTCTCTCTCCATGCCCCCCCCCCCAGGCGCATCCAGCTCTCAAGGCCTTCATGTGTGGCTCCCTGAGCGGCACCTGCTCCACGCTGCTCTTCCAGCCTCTGGACCTGGTCAAGACGCGCCTGCAGACCCTGCAGAACATCATGAAGCCTGGGTATGTAGTGGAGCTCAGCAATACAGACAACAATCCATATCGCCAATGAATTGACCCTTTTTTGGGGGGGTGGCGATTTTTTTATTTACTATTTGGGGAGGTGCACAGTTACTCTCCATTTCCACCCTATGTACACTGTGTCAAAGAAATGGCCGTAATACATTATTATTAAGTTATTTGGTTACCAGGTGATCCAGCGTTTAAAAGATGACGTAACGCTGCTACAGAAAGAGACCTGTATATTTTAAACATTTATTTAGTTATGCATTTATTTCTTATAAAGACATGAGACTGATTTTATATGTAAATGTATTTAGAACTCCATTAGTCTATTGGTGTTTGGTAATTGCAGCATGTTATTTGCTCCAAACACAATGGACTTTTAGACTGCAAAGTAGGCAGTCTACAGGCACCTGCTGCGCAGCTTCGATGTAGTGCAGTGGCGATGACATGTAGGGCTTCACCATCCTACTGGGTCACATATCAGTTGTTGTTGCCAAATAGTGCTCTGCACCGACCGGTTTCAGCTCCAATGCTATTTTGGCATGACATTTCTCGTACATTTTGTATTTCTTGTCCAGATTGTGAACCATCTTCTTTATCTGTCATTTCATTCCATCGGTTAGTGTGTGTTGCATAGTAAGTTGTGTGTGCAAACGATTCCTTATTGTGTTGTCCCTGGGCACTGCTCATGTCATGACTAGAGCTGTTAGTGACCATATTACCGCCACACCGGCAGTCATAACCACAGTCAAATTCCACGTGACCGTTGAGTCACGGTAACTAGGCTCCAAAACTGCACTCTGATGCCGCTGCTAGCTTACCAAACTTGCTAACTTCTGCTAATGGCCGGTACTCTGCGCTCCATTGTCCCTTTTAAGTCACTCTGTTCTTCTTAAACTGGCTACTTTGTCTTCACATCATAATGTTTCTTTAGACCTGCCTAAAATAAATAATGGATTTATTGTAAGGCTGAAAGCAATATTAAATGAATTTATTGGACTTTTTAAAATGTAGATGTTCCTAGGGTCTGCATCAGTGGCTTGAAGGCTATGCGTGGTAGCCAGAAATGCTAAACACCTTTATGTTAATTAACAGTCAACTACCATTAGCCAGGCAGTTATTTGCATGACAATCACCTGCTGGCAACATTTCATAACAGCCCTAGTCATGACACTTGTTGGCCTCTGTCTAATTCTTCTTCGCCATGCATTCGTTATGCTCTACCTGCCTGTGTTTCAAATGGTGGAAACAGTTGTTGGTGTTACCTCGAGTGGTTGCTATAGTTGTGTGACAGTTCAAGCACATCGCCTCACTCTGCTCAATGTCACTAGGTTGGAAACCGAAATGGGCACAAACAATCAACACAGCATCCATCTTTGGTAGCGATTGTTTTTGGATTTCTGGGACGGCAGTTTGTTTGTCTCCGTTCATTTGAACAAGGCTACTCACAACATCACCAATGAACGAGGCCATTCGCAACATCACTTGGGAGAACTGCCAATAACAGGTGTTGGGAGCTTGGGATAGAACACGGCTCTGATTGGCTCGAATGAAACGGCATAGATGAAAGTGTTGAGCTCCGGCAGCGTGACGCTTTTCTCTATGCCTTTTTGCTTTCATATATGCTGTGCCGCTCCGTAGGCTATTGTTTAATGCACACAGGAACACTGTGTAATCCCCGAAAATGACCGACATTAGCAAAATTGCTTCGGTATGAGTTGGAAGTGTTGGTGTCGGTAATTTTGGGTTTATCATCCCAGCTCTAGTCTGTAGGACACACGTACACAGAAAGAGCCAGAGACACACACACATACATGTATATTGCATAAACACTGATACAGACACACACACACTGCAGTGTAGAATCCCTCTTCAGTAGCTTTCAGACAGTTTGAATCCCCTCATTTGGCCCATATATGCTAATTGAACACACTTCCATGCTAACAACTCCTCACTAGAATTGACCCCTGAAGACGTATTGGGAACAAATCTACAGGTGAACCTGTCTTTGTAGACTTTTGCTTATTTTCAAGTATCCACTCTTTTAATGTTGTGTGTTTAACCATGTATTTATCTCCTGTCTCAGAGCTCCTAAGGTGGGGATGATGACAGTGCTTGTCCAGGTCATTCGGACAGAGACTTTCCTGGGCCTGTGGAAGGGAGTGTCACCGGTGAGAATCTAATCGAAGCAGTGTGGTTTCCCTGTTCGCCTTGTGGTTTACTTTCCCTGTTTTAACACAGTCTGTGTACGAAGTCTGGCTTAGTGTATCACTTTGGTTTAGTGAATCTTTCTTCTAGGAACCAGGCTTTCTTAGCAGATCACACGTCGCTCTCCAAAAACCACAGGACTTTTTTTTACAACTGTTTTCTTTTGTGTGAACAATAGCAGAGGTGGCGGCCCTAAAGATGGCGGCCCTATGTACTTATCACAAATGCCTCGTTTGCGCATTTCACCGAATTGTACATTGCTCTCCTTGACTCTTTTATTGTGTCCTCATTAGCACAGTGCACATGATTCCAATTCTCGCTCCAAGACAGCGGCAATTTGAAAACACCAAAAAGTTGATTGTACTGATTTATTGCCTTTCGATCCATGTCGTTCTCCGTTGTTTAAAAAAAATCAGTGGATGTCATATCTGAATTCTGAAATTTTTATCCACTTCGCCATTGTAGCTGAATTCTTCTTGAAGGTAGAAACAATCTAAATATTGACCTCTCTCTCGCTCTCCTAACACACTCTCCTCACACTCATTCTCTCTCTCTCCCCCCAGTCGTTTGTGCGCTGTATCCCAGGCGTAGGGATCTACTTCTCTACCTTCTACTCACTGAAGCAGCACTACTTCCAGGAGGGCCGGGCCCCTAACGCTGGGGAGGCTGTGCTGCTGGGGGCCGGGGCCAGGGCCGTGGCTGGTGTCTGCATGCTGCCTGTCACCGTCATAAAGACACGCTTCGAGGTGAGAGCTTCTTCTCGGTGTTGTGAATGGGGATGGACTACAATAAAAGCTGGAGAGGGAAAGGAGCTGGGATTAAGGCACGGTTGAGTGTGAGAGAGGTTGTTACAGCTATATGAGGATGGAAAAAGACATTGAGGGAGTGGTGTAGGATGGAGAGGAGGGGATGGAGGGAGAGGAGCAAGTATGGGGTGAGGGTTGCTACAGCCATGTATGTTTAGGATGGATTAGGGCATGAATGGATGGGGGGGAAAAGGGGTGGAAGGATGTATGAATTACGATGAAGAATGGTTCAGAATGTGTGTGAAAGAGGAAAGGAAGAATGAAGTCAGGAAGTAAACAAAGGAGGAAGGGGAGGAGTTGTTGGTTCAGTAATAGCATAGAACAAGCGCTAGCAGATAGGCTGGGATATTTCTGGCGTCTGTGGGCTGGAGATGGAAGGTATAATTAGAGGGAGGATGATGGTAGAATTAGCAGCCTGCTACCGCAGAGAGAAAGAGGGGGGGGGGGGGGTGAAGGGAAAAGACAGGAGAGAAAGCAGAGAGAGAGAGAGAGGTTATCTGACGGTAGAGCTGATTGCCTTGGGAACTAAACGCTTCTATCTGCATTTGAACAAATGCTGTCGTGTTGGTTTTATAAGGACTGAGCATCGAGCTGTGCTTAGAGGATGTGTCTGTGTTTACTGGAACTATGTCGCCTGCTCGTTTCTTCATCTGTATGACTACGTGTCATCTGTTTATTAATGGGGCTCCGTTGGTTTCCAGAGGTGGTGGATATCTATCTGGTTTAGTGTTTAAATGTTGCTAGTTGTTGTGTGTTGAGTTAGTATTCAGTCAGCGGAGGCTGCTGAGGGGAGGACGGCTCATAATAATGGCCGGAATGGAGTGACTGGGATGGTATGAAACCGATGAAAACCATGTGTTTGATACCATTCCATTGACTCCATTTCCGGTCATTATTATGAGCCGTCCTCCCCTCAGCAGCCTCCGCTGTATTCAGCATTGGGGTTCATTTCAATTCAGTCAATTGAAATGGAACCGACCCCAACCCTCGTGGTAACCTGTAGGTATTCCAGAGTGGACGGTACAACTACGTTATCTACTGTGGTTGTAGTGTATAATGGGGTGTATTACTGTGTGTGTTGCGCAGAGCGGACGGTACAACTACGTGAGCGTCCTGGGAGCTCTGAAGAGCGTGTGTGAGACGGAGGGGCCCAGGGCTCTGTTCTCCGGGCTGACGGCCACACTGCTCCGAGACGCCCCCTTCTCTGGCATCTACGTCATGTTCTACAGCCAGGCCAAGAGGTCCCTGCCACCAGGTAAGAGAAACACACTCGTCAGCCCTGAGGATACAGTCGTGAGAGGAGGGGGAGAGGGAGAGACCACAAAATGTCACACTGACACACTGAATAGTCAAGTGTTACTTCAGCAAGATTTCTTTACATTGGTGTCTGTTTGTGTAAAAAGCTTTTAAACGCCATGTGGGGTATTGCTTGCACTGAATTCCAAGTAATCCAGAATAATGACATGTATTTTCTATTAGTGCCCGGGTTGGTCTGACATTCTCTGTGCGGTCTCTTCCCTCAGAGGTGAGCTCGTCGCCCTATGCCCCGTTGGGGAACTTTGGCTGTGGGGTGATGGCTGGAGTCCTAGCCTCTGTGGTCACCCAGCCAGCTGACGTGGTCAAGACTCACATCCAGGTCAGCCCCTCCCACTGGACAACCAAGGATGCCATTCGCTACATCTACATGGTGAGGACTGAATCTTAATGAAAATATACAGTACATGATTCATTTCCTGTGTGTAAGGTCCCATTCTTGGTTTTCCAATTTTTCCCATTCTGAGGGTATTTTAATCCTTGAGACATAGCTATGGATTTGAAGCACTTCTTATTGAACGTAAATGTTCCTCCAAAAGCGACTGAACATCTCTTGCACGCACTACTGTATTTACCAACTGAACAGTGATTGAAATCTCCTCTTCTCTCTCCTTCAGGAGCATGGTCTGAGGGGTTTCTTCCGTGGGGCTGTGCCACGCTCTCTGAGGAGGACTCTGATGGCAGCCATGGCCTGGACCGTCTACGAACAGCTGATGGCCCGCATGGGACTCAAGTCCTGAGGGGAGGAGACAGGGAGGAACTGATAAAGGAAGAATGACGTGGGGACTTGTTTTTATACAATGCAGCAGTTTGAGGGGGAAGAAAGTGAGAAGGAGGGAGAGAGGGGAGGTGTAGGGACTGTTTATCACTGTAACTAGCTTGGGAAAGACAAAGAGGTGGGTGTCGGTGGCACGGAAGTGTGAAAGGTGTGTGTGTTTTACATGTTGATGTTTATGAGAGTTATTGTGAATGTTTGTATGTCCTTACATTGTCAACCCTGACCTTAAATGACATTCCCTCACTGCTGAGAACTGAACTGATCCCCCTCTGAGTGTGGAGACCATAGAGAACTATCTATTTCTATGGGGGAGACCCTCTCAGACTGACTACTATGGATACCACTCCGGTGACAAGAGACTGTCACTCACTGTCTAGGACTGTGACTAACATCTAGGTGTCTCTAACACTCCCACTCCCAAGACGAAACGGCAGCTTTGATTTAGTTACCTCAGCAAGAGGTTATCTGCTGGCTAAAAGTGTAGTGGACTGGACAAAGTAACCCTGTGCCATGACCATGCAACATATTTACAAATGACCGGCAGACTACATTATCAGCAAAGTGATTATTGCAACCTATCGACTGACTGAAGGAAATAGAATATTTATTCACTGACTGACTGACTGACTGACTAAAACCATTTCTTACTAGCTTGGACAATCAAGACAATATTGCTGTGCATTGTAGCAAAAGACGAGGCTGATATTTTCTATACTGCAACTGCATAATTAGCTACTAGAAACTTGGCATTGGCATACTTAGCCATATTAAAATAGTGTACAGTAGGTGTTCTCTATACCCAATTCAACTGGGATCTCATTTCTAGTGCATTCCATTCTGGTTGCAGTGTTGTAGACCGGATGTGCTTTATCTAACCAGTAATGATAGTCAATCCCAGAGCCATTGATGGATAATTGGCTCTAGTCAATCCCATTGGAACCCAGACGATGCAACTCTGGCCCCCTTTGGGCTGTAGCATTGTGAGACAATAGTCAACATTGCGATCATGAACATGCAACTTCAGCATCACTGTATTACATGGGCCAGATTCAGTAGTCACAAGAAGAAAGCAAACCGGAGGGACCAGCTGATCTTGTCCTATACAAAACATAAAATCTGGTTTTCCGATGCAAAACATTTTGCGACGGTGTGCACTAATGTACACTACCCAGCTAAATATAGGAATCCATATCAGTGATGCACAGCCATGGTCCTGGATGGTCTCTCGTTAGTTTTGTAAATGAATAGGCCTATGTATTCAGTATTTTGAGTAGTTTGTTTTTGGAAGCCCATACACGTGTATATTTTTTAACCCACAGTGTCTATTGTGCCATGTTCAAAAATAAAAACCCATGACATGTCTGTTTTAAAGAGATGTGTTTATATTGAAAAGCATTGTGCAGATTGAAAATATACACTGAGTGGGCACAACTAAATATTAGGAGGGTGTTCTTAATGTTTGGAATACTCCGTGTATAGAGCCTGTTGAGCCCTATTGAAGCTTCTAGGACCAGAGATGGCTGAGAGAAACTGATTTAAATCCTTCATTCTATATTGGTGCACTAGTAGCACAGGGCTACTCACTCCATGCCATCACTACAATCACTGTTTGCCAACTGCTTTTGCTTTTTATGCACACACATGAAAAAGGACATAACATAGCTTCAATATACACACAGTGGCCAGTTTTTATTAGGTACATCCATCTAGTACCGAGTCGGACCCCCTTTGCTTCCAGAACAGACTGAATTCTTTGTGGGCGTGGAAACGTTGCTCAATTGGTGTCAAGGGACCTAACATGCGCCAGTAAAACTTTACCCACACCATGACACCACCACCACCAGCCTGGATGGGGGAATGGACTCATGCTGCTTACGCCAAATCCTGACTCTGCCATCAGTATGAATGAACAGGAACCGGGTTTTGTCAGACCAGGCAATGTTTTTCCACTCCTCAATTGTTCAGTGTTGGAGATCACGTGCCCACTGGAACCGCTTGTTTATAACTGATAGAAGTGGACTCCGGTGTGGTCTGCTGCAGTAGCTCTTCCTTGGCAAGGATAGATGAGTTGTGCATTCTGAATGCCGTTTCCCGCTGTTATCTGCCCATTTGTGGGCCTACTGTTCGCTTGCACGATTCTTGCTATTCTCCTCCGACCTCTCACATTAACCAGCTGTTTTCACCCACAGGACGGCCGCTAACTGGATGTTTTTTGTTTGTCGCGCCATTCTCCGTAAACCCGAGACACTGTCATGAGTGAAAAGCCCATTAGGCCGACCGTTTCTGAGATACTGGAACCGGCTCGCCTGGCACCAACCACCATACTACGCTCAAAGTTGCATAGGTCACTCGTTTTTCACATTCTAACGTTCAATCGACTGGTAACTGAATGCCTCGATGCCTGTCTGCCTGCTTTTTATAGCAAGCCACGGCCACGTGACTCACTGTCTGTAGGAGCGAACCATTTTTGTGAAAGGGGGGGTGTGTACCTAAAACTGGCCACTGAGTGTAGTTTGAGTCATTGAGAGGGGAAACACTGAGTTAAACCTAGCTCAATGCCAGTAAGTGAATGCACTTCAGAATTCAACACATATTCATTCATTCAAGCCCCTTAGCGGCTGGTAAAAGGACTGGGGTGATTAACTTTTCCTGCAAATTGGTAGTTCTTCAGCCCTTGTCTGTGTGTTTTGTTGTTGTAACACAGTAACAACTCTTACCACCAAATTGTCCTGTGCCGTAACATTTTTGCCTTGGTCGAGTATCATCACTATCACTATTGTCCTTGATATTGTGACTTTACATTGTATATGGTCTGTTATTATTGTCAATATTTTGTGTGTGAGTTTGCTCAGACCGGTGCTGTGCCTGTTTTTGTTTTTACGTGAATAAAATTCCCCTAATTTTTGTACAATTCCTGATTTTTATTTGATTCAATCTTTGCCTAGATTAACTTCAACATTGGTTCATCATGTCATCATCCTTTGTGGGTGTCTCTACCTTGAGCTGCTGTATTTTCAGGCTCAAACCTCAGTACCGGGAGGTTTACTACAATGCTGATCAAGGAGACCCAGCTGACTTGCCTAAATATTCTTAAGCTTTTATTTTTTATTAATTCAAGCATGAGATGGGTATGATCTAATTGATTCAACAAATTAACACCTAAGTTCAGCTTTTATTATGAACCAGAAGATCAATAGTTATTTCTGGTTGCATATCAAAGTTAGCTGGCTAACTCATTGATCCTAATTTGTTGTTTAGCCCGCTGATCTCTTCAAAGCAACACCACATTGACATAACAGACAGTGACAGGCTACAGCTCATGTCCTCAGAACACCGGGGCCCATGTGTCCTGAGGAAGAGACAGTCACTGCACAAGACAGCCCCACAGCTGACTTTCTCCGATGTGGTGAGAGGGGGATCATGATCAGAGGTTGATCGACACGTGCTGATATGCACAAGGACACAGTCCCTAAAACAGGTTAGGTAAACATATTCTTAAATTACCTATTTGGCAAGTATTCTCTAACAGCACAGATTCCTTGCAAAGTAGGACAGATCTTTCTTGAAACACCAATCCACTAGCTTTGCTTTCACACTTTTACAGTTGCCCCTGTTAAAATAACATGCATAACCATGAGAAATACATACACCCGTGAGTACAGTACCAATCCATAATGCAAATAGACTTGGCTGATAAAAGCAGAGTAAGGTTTTCAACCAGTGACAGAGATGGGATCTAAAGACAGTAACCACACATCACAGGCAGAGTAAGTACACTTTTCCTTGAGGTGAGGAAGGGAATTATTTGATACTGTTTGAAGAGGTAGGGTTTCAGGTGCTTTTGGAAGATGGGCAGGGACTCAGCTGTCCTGGCTTCAGGGGGAAGCTGGTTCTATCATTGGGGTGCCAGGACAGAGAAGAGCTTGGACTGGGCTGAGCGGGAGCTGCTCTCCCATACGGGTGGGAGGGCCAAGAGACCAGAGGTGGCAGAATGCAGTACTCGGATTGGGGTGTAGGGTTTGAGCGTAGCCTGAATGTAGGGAGGGGCAGTTCCTCTTGCTGCTCCATAGGCAAGCACCATGGTCTTGTAGTGGATGCGAGCTTCGACTGGAAGCCAGTGGATTGTGCTGAGGAGTGGGAGAACTTGGGAAGGTTGCAAACCAGGCGGGCTGCAGTGTTCCTCTTCTTCTCTCTCCTGACTGACGATGTATTTCATCCCAGGCAGGAACCGGCTAAAATGAATCACTTTCTTATGATGTGGCCTGAATTGATTTCCTTTCAAAGCAGTTGATTTTATATTTCCTTTGAACATTACCGAATTGGATAACGTCTTAATTGAAGTGGCATCAAAATATTCAAAGTTATAAGTACCTCAAAATGGCAACCTATAATTTTACTGATGTAAATAGACTATAAAGTGTTCAATCAATCATTACTATATGGAGTGATGGCATGATTTCTTGGTATGAACTTTACAGTATTTAATTATAGATTTAACTGAATTTGAAGTGACAACTGCTTCCCATCACAATTTATGCCCATTCTCATAGCACTTCAGACTCAAATGATTTCACTACCATCTATCGACCTTTTTATGAATTCTTCTACTCTTTATCCTGGAGAAGGAAATGGAAGATGATTGGTGGAATTTACAGTATATATGGACGTCACTTCCGTTTCTCTTTCTCTTTTACCGTGAGGTACAGAACTCCATACGGCGTTGTCTCGTGGTGAGATAACAATTTACTATTTTCTTGAGATAAAAGTTGCGGAGACAAATACTAAATCCTTGTTACCTTCAACTATGAAGTTGTGTCTGATTGTTTCATATATCCGTATAAATACAACCGCTGTAAATAGCGAATTACATGTTAGACAGCTAGGCCAGAAGCCATGGCTACTACTAACTTTAGCACTAGTAGCTAGTTCAGCCATGCGTGCTCGTGAAATCCATTGAGGAAGCTGGATACTAATAACTAAAGTAACCAACATCCATAGAGCCAACCAGACTAGTTTCACACATGTATCAATAACGTATCAGTGTAATGCTCTTTTGCAACATTGTATTTATTGATATGAATTGGTCAGCAACATTGCATCACTTTTTTTTATTTAACTAGGCAAGTCAGTTAAGAACATTCTTATTTACAATTACGGAACCGTGGGTTAACTGCCTTGTGGCAGAACAACAGATTTTTACCTTGTCAGCTCAGGGATTCGGTCCAGCGACCTATCGGTTACTGGCCCAGCCTTCTAACCACTAGGCTACCCACCGCCCCTCTTCCCCACATGCTCAAACCGATCATCACTCTGAGATCAGATGTCATTCATAAGGAACGACGACAATATTTTAATTTAATCATTGTAAATTCTGTTTTTAGAAACGGCTTCCAAGTCCCCATGACAAGTGCCTGTATAAGTACACTAAATCATTATAAGCATTGCAGTTTTGATAGTTTGTTCAGCACACAATTAAAGCCTGACACCGTCTAATGTCTGTGTTCAGGTGTCGGAAGTGTGCCAGAGTGATCCGGCCGGGTTTTCGCTAACATCAGTAGGGCTGCTGCCCAATGACTGGAGTTTGATAGTGACCTGAGCCACAATGACCCCTCAGTTCCAACTGCAACCATTCTCTGCTTCCCTACCTTTTATACAACATCTCACCGGTCTCCTCTTTTTTTCTCCCCCGCCAGCTTTTCCACATAACTCGTAACTTAGGAAAAGTGGTCACGATGTCCGGAGGTCTGGATGTGCTGCAGATGAAGGAGGAGGATGTGCTCAAGTTCCTGGCAGCCGGGACCCACCTGGGAGGTACCAACATGGACTTCCAGATGGAGCACTACACGTACAAGAGAAAGAGTGATGGTGAGTGGAGGAATACGAGATCCCTGGCTATTTGTCACCTTATGATCTGAAGACTTCCTGACCTCGCACATATTTTGACTGTGGAGGATGTGAATGCTTTTGTTCCAGCCCTGCATTATCATACGTAATTCAACTATTCGTGGTCTTGAGTCTTGACATGATACACTGAATCAGATGTGTCGGTGCTGAGCTGGAACAATAGTCTGCACACAAGTTTATATGATCAAGAGTTGTTGATACCTCTGAAATACACATTCCCCTTCTAAAAGCACTTGCTTAGTCCGGTCAGTGACTGGGTGAGTTGTCGTTGGAAGGGAATAGTAAAACCATCACTGTGGGTGAGATGGCAGTCTGAAACCGTAACTGACTCGTCTCAATCAGTGATGGAACATCTTTCTAATATTGAATGTTTTTCTCTAGCTCAAACATTTATCCAATAGAGAATGATCTCAATGTTGGTGAAACACCAGTCCTCAGTCAGTTTTAATCAGTACAGTCTTTTTCTTCATTGATTGTCCTGAGAAAGGATAGCATGTGAATAGACATTATGGCTGTATGCATGTCGGGTATCAACATGTAACTGGTTGTCCCCTCAGGTGTGTACATCATCAACCTGAAGAAGACATGGGAGAAGCTGCTGCTGGCTGCCCGTGCCATCGTGGCCATTGAGAACCCAGCTGATGTCTGCGTCATCTCCTCCAGGAACACTGGACAGGTGAGACCCCCACTGCTAGCTCACCTGACATAGTCGAGGGCCCAGAGTTTCTCCTGGGTTATGTTCAGGAGGCGCAAAATGGAAGTGAACACTCTAAAGAGGAGAGGTACTATCTATACTTGTCCAATAAGAAACTTGTTTTCATTTACTGGTGTGTCCTGATGACCATTACCGTGGACAGGTCAGTTGGCCTGATGTAATTGTGAGTGACTAGCTAAACGGCACACAATTAAAGCCTGGCACTGTGACATCTGTGTTCAGGTGTCGGAAGTGTGCCAGAGTGATCTGGCCGGGTTTTCGCTAACATCAGTAGGGCTGCTGCCCAATGACTGGAGTTTGATAGTGACCTGAGCCACAACCAAACATACCATATTACTGCTAAGTTATATTCTTGATTGAGTTAACTCCTGATTGTTAGCCAATCCTGTAACTCCACTCCCCGTTCTCCTCCAACCAGAGGGCTGTGCTGAAGTTTGCGTCCGCCACCGGCGCCACCACCTTCCACGGTCGTTTTACCCCCGGAACCTTCACCAATCAGATCCAGGCTGCTTTCCGTGAGCCCCGCCTCCTGATCGTGACAGATCCCCGTGCCGACCACCAGCCCCTGACTGAGGCCTCCTACGTCAACATCCCCACCATCGCCATGTGTAACACTGACTCTCCCCTCAGATATGTGGACATCGCCATCCCCTGCAACAACAAGGTACAGACAGGCCATAGACTACAGATATATGTTCTAGTGGTTTCACATTTTTTATATGCATGGGTATATGTATATATTATGTGTGGATAAGAGCGAGAATGACTTGAACAGCATATCATATCAGTTTTGTCCCCAATAGTGTTTCCTCAAAGTGAAAGGGTAGATGGGAACTTCCGCCGATATCTTGGTCAACTGATGGAAATATGCAGCACACAATTAAAGCCTGACACGGTCTGATGTCTGTGTTCAGGTGTCGGAAGTGTGCCAGAGTGATCTGGCCGGGTTTTCGCTAACATCAGTAGGGCTGCTGCCCCATGACTGGAGTTTGATAGTGACCTGAGCCACAACCATGAACCCTACCGTGACTCTTCCTTCCTAGAGAGTTTCCTTTGCACTTCCTCGTCAGTAGTTGAAGACACCCTCCCATGTAGTCATGTTTTTACTGGGTATCAGTTAATCCACAAACCAATTCTACAAGTTTAGACTGATCAATTCTGTTGATGGCCTTCGTGTCTCTGTATGACTGACTGTTGCAAGTGCATATAATTATCAGTGCATTAGTATACAAATCTAGGTATAACTGACAGTTGTCTCTTGTGTTCCAGGGCCACCACTCTGTTGGTCTGATGTGGTGGATGCTGTCCAGGGAGGTGCTGCGGATGAGGGGCACCATCTCCAGGGAACACCCCTGGGAGGTCATGCCTGATCTCTACTTCTACAGAGATCCAGAGGAGGTAACTGACATACTGGGACACTATGGTTCACACACTGTTTATACCAGTGGTTCTCAACTGGTCATGGAGAGCTGAGTGTTTGAGGTTTTTGATCTAGTCCTGCACTAATTGTTTGATACAACTTAACTTCCTCTGTCTTGACCACGATTAATTGAATCAGATGTGCTGGTGCTGGACTGGAACAAAAACCTGCTCACCGTGTAGCTATTCGGGAACTGAGTTCGGAGACCTCGAATGCACATTCCCCTTCTAAAAGCACTTGCTTAGTCCGGTCAGTGACTGGGTGAGTTGTCGTTGGAAGGGAATAGTAAAACCATCACTGTGGGTGAGATGGCAGTCTGAAACCGTAACTGACTCATCTCAATCAGTGATGGGATAACTTGAAGCAAAATATGCTTCTGATGTGATGTTGTATGCTTGCGCTAAGAATCCATATACCTGTGGTGCCTGCATACCTGAGCTCTCACTGAAATTGTAACGTCACAGCCCTAATTTGTAACCTCTTCGTCCCGTTCCAGATTGAGAAGGAGGAGCAGGCCGCGGCCGAGAAGGCTGTTGGCAAGGAGGAGTTCCAGGGTGAGTGGACCGCCCCCACGGCCGACTTCGCCCAGCCCGAGGTGGCCGACTGGTCCGAGGGAGTGGCAGTGCCCTCTGTGCCCATCCAGCAGTTCCCTGCTGGCATTGAGGGTAAGAGCTTCACCGAGGGTAAGCGATGAATACACAGGAGTGGAGGCCACAAATGCAAAGGTGGATGGAGTAGCACATTTTGACAATCACAAAACAAAATGGCTACCGGAGTACATTTGACTCAAACTTTGTTTAATTCTTCTTTTCAGCCGCTGCTCCTTCCAAGGCCCCAGCTGCAGCTGAAGGCTTTGCTGGTGAGTTCTACTGAAAGTAAATTAGTATTGCCCCTTTTTTGCCCATCTAGGACCTAAAATGTCCTATATGACCAACACAGAGGGGTAGAGTAGTTCTCTCATAAACCTGTAGTGAAGCATCAAATCCTCACTGCGGATCCTGTCGGGAGAAACACAATTTCTCTTGACTGTGGAAATGTCTACGATAAATGGTTTGATTGTATTCTCACACACGCATGATTGTATTCCTACAGAGGATTGGAGTGCCCAGCCTGCCACAGAGGATTGGTCCGCTGCCCCCACTGCCCAGGCTACCGAGTGGGGTGGTGCCTCCGCTGATTGGTCCTAAGTGGTGTCGATCACTCAAAAGCTGTGCTCTAAACAGTGATGTCAATAAACTTGGCTTATTGTTTTTAAACTTGTCTATTTTTCTTGGGGTGAGGTCGATTTACAAATACATGGGTTTATTATATAGTTTTGTTTGCATTGACAGAATTTCATCTGTCATCTACTCTTGTGGTTTCTTCAGTTTGACCTTCAACACTCAAACATGGAGTCACAATGTATACACACATCAGAAATCCATACAAATGTTATATAGACTGTTCAGTTTAAAATTGATATTTAAAGATAGAATCACTAGTTGTTGCATTGAATGATAAAAGCACATTTAGTTGATTTGAAGAATATAATTTATAAAAAATTAAGGATTCCAGCTATAAAGGTGAAGAACAGACAGTTGACTCCTGTGTTGTGAATTTGTGCAGAACAGGGGCCTGTTGCACAAAAGTAGAATTAAGACATCCGGGATAAATGACTCAGATGAGCTCAATGAAGCCAAAACATGTGCGTCCAGGCTTAATTGGTTGCACAAATACCAAGCCAGGATGAGCAGACACGGATTCATTAAGCCAGGTGAAACCAATCCTGGATAGGTGGGCGCTCACGGCTCACTCAAATAGACCCCGCCACAGATTAACTGATTTACCATGGCAACTAGAGCCGCGTACTTTTCCCCGTCGGAAGCACAAATCCTCATGGAGGCAAACGAGGAGGTAAAAGATATAATTAAGAAGAAAGGCAACACCGCCACAGTGATAAAGCAAAGAGAAAAAGCGTGGCAAAGTATTGCAGACCGCCTGAATGCGTAAGTAGTGCACAATTACACACTCACCGCTCCGCTGAAACATCACAATTACAATTCAAATATTTAATTCACATCTCCAAAAATGCAGTTGTACTGTAATTATGAAACGGTAACATTTTTAATTGAAATGCACTGCAGATATGAGTGAAATTGTGTAAAGTAACTCCATCACACTGTATAAAGCTATGATAAATTTTTTGATATTTTTACTGAAAACAAGAAAAATACCAAGTAATTTTTTGCAGTGTGACTCCATTAAGTGTGTGTGTGTGTGTGTGTGTGTGTGTGTAGATTAAACATGAACGGGCCAAAACGGACATGGCAGCAGGTCAAAATCAAATACAAGAACATTCTGCAGAATGGTATGGTCCCTGACTAATATTTAACAAAGCACAAGCATATATTGTACCCAGAAGGTGCCTGCTCACACATTGTCTGTACTGTTTTAGCAGTGAAAAAGAATACCCACAGACAAGGCACGGGTGGTGGGTCACCAAAGGCTGACCTTACCCCAGCAGAAGACATGGCCTTGGAGCTAAATAAAGGCAGGCCCGTCTTAGAGGGGATCCCTGGGGGGAAAGAGACGAGCATAGGTTCCTCCCAAGATGCCACCCGCTTCATTCAAGGTATGTCCTTCCATCTCTCTACATGGGATACAACCACATTCATATTGAATCAATTTGGACTGTCTGACTTTGGTTTACCTATTGCCTTGCAGTGTCTGGCAGCACTGTGTTCCTGTTAGAGCCACCAGCACAAGCACCAGACGATGCTGATCCAGTGAGTACTCCATCAAAGGCATACTGTAGGCCTGGCATGTCTTGTCTACTAGCTTCAATATGAATCCGATTAAATGTGATAGGGTGAAGGCCCCAGTGCAGCAGCAACAGCACATGATGGAGACGATGATGAGGAGGAGACCATCTCTCTGGATTCCAGAAGGCATGAGGTATCATGTTAAGACTGTGAAAGTACTATTTACTCTACAATGGTGAGGAGTCCTCATCAAAATCAAAAAATCTAATTTATTTTACAGGACCCAGATGCTATACAGTGGGAAAACCAGCCTGGCAACATAGTGCGTATTAATAAAAGGACACCACATCCTGCCAAATTCCAGCTGCGCTAATTGTATTGTGTTCACAGAGCTCACAAGCTATCAGAAAGTTGTATGGCAACCACCTCCGGCGCCAAATAGAACTGGCAGACATAGACATTCAGTACAAGAAGAAAAAGATGGAAAATCTTGCACTGGAGTCCGAAATAAAAAAGAGGACAATTAGGAAACTGGACCTTGAAATAAAAAAAACTTGAGAGGGAGGTGAGATATGCCTTCAATGTACACTGTATGCTAACTGTAACACAAATGTATTAATCATTATTTTTCTTTCCTCCCCCAGCTCCAAGAAGATGACACAGCTCAAAATAAAAATTAGGTATATTCTCGTAAAGTCAAGTGAGCCATGACATATGAGCTCTTATTGTGAGCACACAGGACGGTGGCATCTTTCTAAGTTTTTTTATTTTCCCAGCAATCAGTACAACCAAGTCATCGTTATAAGGCATCGCCCTCTTTTGCCCACCCCCCAGCACCAGGTGTGGCCACTAGCCTATATGAAGGCCCAAAATTGTGTGTTCCTTTCTGCTCTGACAATGGCATGCCCATTCGTGCGAGATGTGGTGGATGAAGAAGCACTTGTGCTGAGGAGAGCCTTCAGGCGAGAAAGGGTCTTCAGGGACCGGTTGGACCCACTGGCCTTCCCTGATGACCATCTATATGAAAGATACAGGTTTTCTGCAGATGGCATCAGGTATCTATGCAGACTACTGGGTCCCAGGATTAAGCACCGCACTGCACGGAGCCATGCACTGAGTGTGGAGCAAATGGTTTGTGTGGCCTTGCGCTTTTTTGCTAGTGGAGCCTTCCTGTACTCAGTGGGGGATGCAGAACAGCTGAACAAGGCCACAATTTGCCGCACAATAAGGAGTGTGTGTCTGGCTATCAAAGCATTAGCAGATGTCTTCATCTCCTTCTCTGTGACATCAAAGAGGAGTTCTATAGGATTGCAGGTAAGAGGATCTACAATTTACAGGACAACTGTTAACACATAGTAGGATACTCATTACTTTGTGTGACAGGTTTCCCCAATGTCATTGGTGCAGTGGACTGCACACACATAAGGATAAAAGCCCCCTCAGGTGCCCATGAGGCCGATTTTGTGAATAGGAAATCCTTTCACAGCATTAATGTTCAGGTGAACATAACTTTTTGATATTGTCCATTGACGAACATTCTGCATTGCCAGTGATGTGCATTGATTGGTGTAATATTCCTCATCTTATGATTTCAGATGGTCTGCAATGCTGACTGTGTGATCAGCAATGTTGTGGCAAAATGGCCTGGCTCAGTCCATGACTCCAGAATCTTTCGGGCCTCTGAAATCTATCAGTGCCTATCACAAGGTAAGCCACACAACCCCTATTTATAACCATCATGGCTGTGTCAAGAATATCACTGTGTTTATGAGGTAGTAATGATGAGATTTTGTGTTGACAGGTGAATTCTCTGGTGTGTTGCTGGGAGACAGGGGGTATGGCTGCCAGCCTTTTCTCCTGACACCTTTCACAGACCCCCAGGAAGCACAGCAGGCCTACAACCATGCCCATGCCAGGACCAGGGCCAGAGTTGAAATGACCTTTGGCCTCCTGAAGGCACACTTTCACTGCCTTCACAAATTAAGGGTCAGCCCTGTTAGGGCATGTGATATTACTGTGGCTTGTGCTGTCCTCCACAATGTGGCCTGCCTGAGGAAGGAGAGGGCCCCCAGAGTGCCACCAGCCATGGACTGGGACAATCCGGCAATCTTCCCTGATGACGACAGTGGTCGGCTGCTGAGGGACCAATATGTGTTGAATTATTTTAGTTAGTATGTGTGCTTTCAATTTTGGTTAAATATGTCCTGCGGTGGCAGAGGAATTTGGGTTTTTTGGGTTCGTTTTTGACGAATTTGGCCTCTTATGATGTTTGTGCGGTATACTGTGTGTAATACAAGGCTGCAGGGAGGCTACTGCATCCATTCATTTGTCTGTTCAGTTGATGTGTATGGATTTGTCCTGCATTTATTTTAGTGTGCAGACATGCAGGGTGTGTATGTATCATTTTGTATAATATGCTTGGATTCTGTGCTTTCCATCTTGTAGAGTCACTGTGACTTCAGTTTCGAAAGGAGCTGATGGTTTACCTGCTTTGTTTTGTCCTTATTCAATAAAGGAACATAATGTTACACATTGTGTTTTTATATTCATATGGAATGTGTATTTGTTTATATGACAGAGTACTAGGGCCACACTGAAGAAAAAGGATAAAGTCATACATTTATGAGGCTGGTTCTTTCTGCAGAAAAGCTACATATTGTTTTTACAGTTTTGATACTTATGACAATGTGATACTTAATATTCTGGCACATCAGCATGTCTTTGTTTATGAAACCATACTGAAGTACAATTTCACGAAATGCCCCACATCTGTCATTTTAACAACTGTCCTCCTTTAAAACAACTGGTTACAATATTATGACTTGTGTTTTTTTTCCCCTCTGTGACCCTAATATTCTATCATTTTATATATAGCCTTATAGTCTATGGGAAACTGTAAATTATCTAATGATAGCAACATCTAAAAATCATTTTTTATCCAAAATCATTGAAATTAATGATCACAAACGTTTAAAAAATAACAGTGGGTCTAGATATATGTGATAACAATGTATAGTGAGCAGTGAAATAACTATTGGTTTCCATTTGTGGTGACTGCTGACTGACATTAGGGATGAGATTAAATAGATCCTGGAATTTAGCCTGGTCTGGAGCAGGCTAGCTCCACAGAATAAATCTCCATGGTAATTTATACCATAACATATCCTCCTGCCCCCTATCCATCTTTAGTGCAACCGGATTACGGATCAATTGAGCCAGGATCACCAAGATATCCTGGCTTAATCCCTTATCCTAGTTTTGTGCAACAGGCCCCAGGTTGATTGTAGAAAGTTATTGGCAGATTTGAATTTATTTGGCATCGTGTCCATAAAAAAAAAAAATGGTGGCTAGATTATGGCTCACGCATTCCATATATATCTATATATAGCAGGCCTGGGCCTGATTGGGGTCACACTTTCGCCCCAGAAAACACACCTGACTCCAATCTAATAATGACCATCCAGGTAAAAAAAAAAAAAAGTTAAATCAAGTGTGGGATGGGGGGAAGTGTGACACCAAATTGACTACATTTAAATGACATGAACAGCATTTATGTGCACTTGCCAGGCAAACGCGCCTTTAGCAAGACTGACTCCACGTTTTTATGTCCACCAAATGAACGTGATGGTCAAAGCAGTTCCTGGGTGAAAATATTATCACCCCAGATGGGACTCGAACCCACAATCCCTGGCTTAGGAGGCCAGTGCCTTATCCATTAGGCCACTGGGGCTGACCTGTAGACAAAACGAAACCACCTTATTTCAATGCTGAGTGTGGCACTTTATATTTTATGGGGTGTTATCACATATGCACGACAACAACGGGGCCAAATCCAGAGTTTAATTTGAATTTCGACATGTGATCCTGAAGTGAAGAAGAGGATGAACCACGTTGCTAGGCAACACGAGCGTAATCCCCACACGGCAATGAAATCACAGATGTTTCATTAGCTAGTGGCTAACGTTAGCTCGGTTGATGCTCTTCGTTCACCTTATGCTATTCTTTGATTACAATTTTAGACAGCGAAGAGGTGTCTTTTGTTTTCGTATCTGTTGGTTCACTGTTAGCTAGATAGCCAGCCACACAGCTAAGCTAATTCTAGCTAGAACATTTATAATAGTAATAACGTTAGCTAACGTGTAGCTAATTTACGTTAGTGTTGTTTTCTAGCTATAATCAATTTCTCCATACTGAACAGTGACATTATGCAAGAGTAACTGCTGTGCCGTCATGGTAAGTCTTACAAGTTAGCATACTAGTTGCGTAACTTGTTGGTTAGCTAAAAGTCTTGCTATGTAGTTAACGTTAGCTAGTTAGCTTTCTAGATTAATCATTGTCGCTTGCAAGCTACCAAACCAAAGTCTATTTTTTGTGAAGAGGTTAATTTTAAACTAATTGCAGTTAGCTAGTTTAACAGAGGGTAACTGCGATAGTTACACGACATCCATTAAAACATGACTGTCTATCTTACCAAATGTGCAAATATTGTTTGAATCAAGCTTTAGTAAACAAATTGTCTGCTGTCATGTCCACAATAAGGATTATCTTCCTTGTCACATCCATCCAGATTCTGTCTCGGGTGAAGCCAGCAGTAGGTGGAGATTCTGCAGCTAGCGTCAGTGAGAAGAAGAAGAAAAACAAAGCCAAGAAGAGCCCTCGCCTGGAGGAATACCTCAACCAGAGAGACTACCTTGGGGCACAAACTCTGTTAGAGGTAGCCAGATAGGAACTCATGTAGCTAGCTGTCATGTGCAATCAGCAAATGAATGATGAGCAACTCCGTACTAAATGTGACAGAAGATATGTGATCTGTGAAAGTCCTGTGTCATCTCAGCATTCTCCTTCCTCATTCTTGATATGGCGCTGTCTATACGGTCTTTCTGTTTCCTTATTACAGTTGCATAGGTGTGTGATAGCGAGAGCACCGAGTCCTACTGTGTTGATGTGTTGCTTTGTCTTCCAGTTTCAGCGAGATGTTGGAGAAAAAGAGGAGCATGCAGACCTTTGGATTGGCTACTGTGCCTTTCACTTGGGTGATTACAAGAGAGCAATGGAGGTAGGTGTGTGTTCAGTCAATTTCATTCTTGTCTGAAGACAAGCCATTTTTACAATGCTCTATATGACACATACACTACTGTTCAAAAGTTTGGGTTCACTTAGAAATGTCCTTGTTTCTGAAAGAAAAGCAATTTTTTTGTCCATTGAAATAACATCAAATTGATCAGAAATACAGTGTAGACAATGTTGTAAATGACTATTGTAGCTGGAAATGGCTGATTTTTAATGGAATATCTACATAGGCGTACAGACACATTATCAACAACCATCACTCCTGTGTTCCAATGGCACATTGTGTTAGCTAATCCAAGTTTAAGATTTTGAAAGGCTAGTTGATCATTAGAAAACCCTTTTGCAATTATGTTAGCACAGCTGAACTTTTGTTCTGATTTAAAGAAACAATAAAACTGGCCTTAGACTAGTTAAGTATCTGGAGCATGAGCATTTTGTGGGATTGATTATAGGCTCAAAATGGCTAGAAACAAATAACTTTCTTCTGAAACTTGTCAGTCTATTCTTGTTCTGAAAAATGAAGGCTATTCCATGCGAGAAATTGCCAAGAAACTGGAGATCTCATACAACGCTGTGTACTACTCCCTTCACAGAACAGAGCAAACTGGCTCAAACCAGAATAGAAAGAGGAGTGGGATGGCCCCGGTGCACAACTGAGCAAGAGGACAAGTACTTTAGTGTCTAGTTTGAGAAACAGACGACTCACAAGTCCTCAACTGGCAGCTTCATTAAATAGCACCCGCAAAACACCAGTCTCAACGTCAACAGTGAAGAGGCGACTCCGGGATGCTGGCCTTCTAGGCAGAGTTGCAAAGAAAAAGCCATCTCAGACTGGCCAATAAAAAGAAAAATGGGCAAAAGAACAGACAATGGACAGAGGAACTCTGCCTAGAAGGCCAGCATTCCGGAGTCACCTGTTCACTGTTGACGTTGAGACTGGTGTTTTGCGGGTGCTATTTAATGAAGCAGCCAGTTGAGGACTTGCGAGTCGTCTGTTTCTCAAACTAGACACTCTAATGTACTTGTCCTCTTGCTCAGTTGTGCACCGGGGCCATCCCACCCTTCTTTCTATTCTGGTTAGAGCCAGTTTGCGCTGTTCTGTGAAGGGAGTAGTACACAGCGTTGTACGAGATCTCCAGTTTCTTGGCAATTTCTCGCATGGAATAGCCTTCATTTCTGAGAACAAGAATAGACTGACGAGTTTCAAAAGAAAGTACTTCGTTTCTGGCCATTTTGAGCCTGTAATCGAACCCACAAATGCTGACACTCAACTAATCTAAAGAAGGCCAGTTTTATTGCTTCTTTAATCAGAACAACAGTTTTCAGCTGTGCTAACATAATTGCAAAATGGTTTTCTAATGATCAATTAGCCTTTTTAAAATGATAACTTTGATTAGCTAACACAATGTGCCATTTGAACACATGAGTGATGGTTGCTGATAATGGGTCTCTGTACGGATATGTAGATATTCCATTCAAAATCAGCTGTTTCCAGCTACAATAGTCATTTACAACATTAACCATGTCTACACCCTATTTCTGATCAATGTTATGTTATTTTAATTTACAAAAAATTTGCTTTTCTTTCAAAAACATGTACATTTCTAAGTGACCCAAAATTTTTGAATGGTAGTGTATGTCTATTTATTTCAATGACAGGAGTACAGGGCCTTGACACTCAGGTTAGAAGAACCAGGGGAGGTGTGGGTGTATCTGGCCTGCACTCAGTTTTTCCTGGGGCTCTACAGAGAGGCAGAGGAGGCTGCAAACAAGGGTGAGTATTAAGCAAACATGTTTTGTAGATTTTCATCCTACGGTTTCTGTTTCTTGCCCTAGTCAATAAGGTATTCCCTCTTTTTTTCCTGTAGCTCCAAAGTGTGCACTTCAGAATCGCCTGCTCTTCCACTTGGCTCATAAGGTCAGAATTGTTACCTTTCAGTATTCTTTAATATGTTAATGTGTATTTCTCATCATTCTTTCTTGTTTGCTTCTGTACAGTTGCTTGTGCTGAGCGATTTTAGAGCTTTTTAGGTCGGTTCAGTTTTGGTTAGATTATTTCAAAATAATAACGTTTTTTGATTTCAACACTTGTTTTCTAGACATTAAATGCACTATTCATTATGTGGGTTTTAGTGCTGTAAGAACACAGAATAAAACAATTAGTGTAAGTCCCATGATGATAATGACTGCCCATTACTGTTTATCACTTATTAACCATAATTTATTCACATTACTTTAATAAAATATTTCAGTTGTTGTGTATATTACATTTGTTTTAGGTCTATTTGATGACTTTATTATTTCATTCCAAGTCATCGTCTCATCACTATAGAGCTGCTACCTATGCTGTCTGACAAAACTATTTTAGTACTTCTTCAAAGTAAATAAGGCATACTTTTATGACTGCTGAATACCAATTATCAATCATAGATCATGTATTTTCAGGTAGAGATACGTCATAGAGTAACTGCTCTCTATCCCTCTCGATCGCATGTTCTTCTGTCTATTCTCTCCGTCTCAGACCGGACAAGTTGGCACGCAATGGATTATGGTCATTGTAGTTAGTTTAGCACAGAAAATGTGTTAATTATGTAGAATATTGGTCTTTTTGGAAACTACAACCCTTTACTACATCGTACAGTTTGGTCTTGATTTAATTTATCTCAGGAGAAACTGCGTATTAAGCACAACATGGAATTCAAATAATTGAACTGCCATCGGTCAATTAGATGTTTAAAGACTGAAAAATAGCCGGCATTTTGATGAATCGCTCAGCTCTAACGGTTGCATAAAATCATGTTTTACACAATTCCCAAGTGTCAATACTTCTACTGAACAAAAATATAAATGCACCATGAAACAATTTCAAATATTTTAACTGAGTTACAGTTCATATAAGGAAATCAGCCATTTGAAATAAATACATTTGGCCCTAACATGACTGGGAATACAGATATGCATCTGTTGGTTACAGATGCATTAAAAAAGGTTGGGGTGTGGATAAGAAAACCAGTCAGTATCTGGCGTGACCACCATTTGCCTCAATCAGCGTGACACATCTCCTTCACATAGAGTTGATCAGGCTGTTGATTGTGTCCTGTGGAATGTTGTCCCACTCCTCTTTCATGGCTGTGCGAAGTTGTTGGATATGGGTGCGAACTGGAGCATGTTATCGTACATGTCGATACAGAGCATCACAAACCAGCTCATACGTGACATATATTGAATTTTTTTAATTTAACCTTTATTTAACCAGGTAGGCTAGTTGAGAACAAGTTCTCATTTACAACTGCGACCTAGCCAAGATAAAGCACAGCAGTTTGACACATACAACAACACAGAGTTACACATGGAATAAACAAAAATACAGTAGAATAAAGAAGTCTATATACGGTGAGTGCAAATGAGGTAAGATCAGGTAGGTAAGGCAATAAATAGGCCATGGTGGCGAAGTAATTACAATATAGCAATTCAACACTGGTATGGTAGATGTGCAGAAGATGAATGTGCAAGTAGAGATACTGGGGTGCAAAGGAGCAAGATGAATTAATAAATAAATACAGTATGGGGATGAGGTAGTTGGATGGGTTGTTTACAGATGGGCTATGTGCAGTGATCTGTGAGCTGCTCTGACAGCTGGTGCTTAAAGCTAGTGAGGGAGATATGGGTCTCCAGCTTCATTGATTTTTGCAGTTCGTTCCAGTCATTGGCAGCAGAGAACTGAAAGGAAAGGCAGCCAAAGGAAAAATAAGGCTTTGGGAGTGACCAGTGAGATATACTTGCTGGAGCGCATGCTACAGGTGGGTTCTGCTATGGTGACCAGTGAGCTGAGATAAGGCGGGGCTTTACCTAGCAGAGACTTGTAGATGGCCTGGAGCCGGTGGGTTTGGTGACGAGTATGAAGTGAGGGCCAGCCAACGAGAGGTTGGCAGGTCACAGTGGTGGGTGGTATATGGGGCTTTGGTGACAAAACGGATGGCACTGTGACTGCATTCAATTTGTTTAGTAGTGTTGGAGGCTATTTTATACATTACATCGCTGAAGTCGAGGATCGGTAGGATAGTCAGTTTTACGATGGTATATTTGGCAGCATGAGTAAAGGATGCTTTGTTGCGAAATAGGAAGCCAATTCTAGATTTAATTTCGGATTGGAGATGCTTAATGTGAATCTGGAAGGAGAGTTTACTGTCTAGCCAGACACCTGGAATATGTGGACAACTACAAATACCTAAGTCAGAACTGTCCAGAGTCGTGATGCTGGACTGGCAGGCAGGTGTGGGCAGCGATCGGTTGAAGAGCCTGCATTTAGTTTTACTTGCATTTAAGAGCAGTTGGAGGCCACGGAAGGGGAGTTGTATGGCATTGAAGCTCGTCTGGAGGTTAACAGTGTCCATAGAAGGGCTGGAAGTATACAGAATGGAGTCGTCTGCCTAGAGGTGGATCAGAGAATCACCAGCAGCAAGAGCGACATCATTGATGTATACAGAATTTAACCCTGTGGCACCCCCATAGAGACTGCCAGAGGTCCGGACAACTGCCCCTCCGATTTGACACACTGAACTCTATCTGAGAAGTAGTTGGTGAACCAGGCGAGGCAATCATTTGAGAAACCAAGGCTGTTCAGTCTGCTGATAAGAATGTGGTGATTGGCAGAGTCGAAAGCCTTGGCCAGGTTGATGAATACGGCTGCACAGTAATGTCTCTTATCAATGGCGGTTATGATATCGTTTAGGACCTTGAGGTGCACCCATGACCAGCTCTGAAACCAGATTGCATAGCGAAGAAGGTACGGTTGGATTCGAAATGGTCGGTAATCTGTTTGTTAACTTGGCTTTCGAAGACCTTAAAGGCGGGGTAGGATAGATATAGGTCTATAGCAGTTTAGGTCTAGAGTGTCTCCCCCTTTTGAAGAGGAGGATGACCACGGCAGCTTTCCAATCTTTGGGAATCTCAGACGATACGAAAGAGAGGCTGAACAGGCTAGTAATAGGGATTGCAACAATTTTGGCAGATCATTTTAAGAAGAGGAGGTCCAGATTGTCTAGCCCGGCTGATTTGTAGGGGTCCAGATTTTGCAGCTCTTTCAGAACATCCGCTATCTGGATTTGGGTGAAAAATAAATGGGGAGGCTTGGGCGAGTTGCTGTGGGAAGTGCAGGGCTGTTGACCAGGGTAGGGGTTGCCAGGTGGAAAGCATGGCCAGCCGTCGAAAAATGCTTATTGAAATTCTCAATTATAGTGGATTTATCGGTGGTGACAGTGTTTCCAAGCCTCTGTGCAGTGGGCAGCTGGGAGGAGGTGCTCTTATTCTGCATGGACTTTACAGTGTCCCAGAACTTTTTTGAGTTTGTGCTACAGGATGCAAATTTCTGCTTGAAAAAGCTAGCCTTAGCTTTCCTAACTTCCTGTGTATATTGGTTCTTAACTTCCCTGAAAAGTTGCATATCACAGGGGCTATTCGATGCTAATGCAGAAGGCCACAGGATGTTTTTGTGCTGGTCAAGGGCAGTCAGGTCTGGAGAGAACCAAGGGCTGGTGAGTATGCAGGTCATGGAATAACTGGGACATTTTCAGCTTCAGGAATTGTGTACAGATCCTTGCGACATAGGTCAATGCATTATCATGATGAAACATGAGGTGATGGCGGCAGATGAATAGCACAACAAGGGGCCTCAGGATCTCGTCACATTATCTCTGTGTATTAAAATTGCCGTTTATAAAATGCAATTGTGTTCATTGTCCATAGCTTATGCCTGCCCATACCCTAACTCCACCGCCACCATGGAGCACTCTGTTCACAACGTTGACATCAGCAAACCACTCACTCCCACAACGTTTCTGAGACCGGTTGGACATGTGGTCAAATTCTCTAAAATGATATTTGGAGGCGACTTATGGTAGAGAAATTAACATTCAATTATCTGGCAACAGTTCGCCAATTACTCACTCCCTCAAACACTTTAGACATCTGTGGCATTGTGTTGTGTGACACAACTGCACATTTCATAGTGTGCTTTTATTGATCCCAGCACAAGGTGCACCTGTGTAATGGTCATGCTGTTTAATCAGCTTCTTGATATGCCATATCTGTCAGGATTGTGTTGGCAAAGGACAAATGCTCACTTACAGGGATGTAAACAAATTTATACACAAAATTTGAGTAAAATAAGCTATTTGCATATGGAACATTTCTGGGATTTTGTATTTCAGCTCATGAAACATGCGACCAACACTTTACATGTTTATATTTTTGTTCAGTGTACTTTTTCTCTTTTTGTAATGCAACTTTATGCCACTGTAGGTGGCAAACCAACCAAACCAGCCATGCCTTTCCTCTCTGTTCCCAGTTCAACGATGAGAAGAAGCTGATGGGTTTCCACCAGAACCTGGAGGATGTGACTGAGGACCAGCTGAGCCTGGCCTCCATCCACTACATGAGGTCACACTACCAGGAGGCCATCGACATCTACAAACGCATCCTGCTACAGAATAGGTACTGAATCTTTCTCCCATGTCCCTTCATCAAAATCACTGATAGGCAAGAGTATAGTCCCACAAATCCCTCATATGCCAGATTACAGTGGTCCCACTAGTACCAATGGGTATTATGTATTGTCTGAATGAGTCAGTGTCAATTTTACTGTAAATTCTTATAACTATATACAGTAAACACACTATAAGCCATATATTTAGGATGAAGTATTAGAAAATTGGAAGGACACATTTCATTGTGTTGAGACAGAGACAAGAAGATGGAGAGAGACGGGTATATTTATTTTGCAGTGGAGAAAGATGGTGTATTATATTGGACGGTGCAATCAAAAAGCAATAGAGAAAGATGCACAAGGACTTCTATTCAAGAATGCAATGTGAGCTGTGGGACTAGCTATTGCATGTTTTACAGATTTTTCTTTTAACCCCAGAGATTTCCTGGCTCTTAACGTGTACGTAGCGCTGTGCTACTACAAGTTGGACTACTATGATGTTTCCCAAGAGGTGTTGGCTGTGTATCTGCAGAGTATTCCTGAATCCACCATCGCTCTCAACCTCAAGGCCTGCAACCACTTCAGGCTGTATAACGGCAAGGCAGCCGAGGTAAAGCAACTCCGTATACGTCAACGGTCAAAACAGACTGCCGTGCATCTACACGCGTAACAACCACAGTCGATGTTTATGCCTACACCTGTCATGTACAGCAAAAAATAATGTGGTTCAATTTGTTCTTTTCTCTCTCAGGCTGAGTTAAAGAACCTCATAGACATCTCCTCCTGCTCCTTTGAGTTTGCTAAGGAGCTTATCCGGCATAACCTGGTAAGCCGTTCCACCACCTCTGTTGTGTGACTGTGTTTGCATGACAGTGACCCCATGCTCTATAACCTTTGACCTCCTAACCCCAGGTGGTGTTTCGTGGTGGGGAGGGGGCGTTGCAGGTGCTACCCCCATTGATTGATGTCATCTCTGAGGCTCGGTTGAACCTGGTCATCTACTACCTCAGACAAGGTGGGTCTTAGCCACTGGTGGTTCTCTTTGAATCCTAATCCTTACATTGAAAAGTTGAATGGCTATTTTGTCATCAGCAATGTGCATCTTTATGTTTCAGATGATGTTCAAGAGGCTTACACCCTCATAAAAGACTTGGAGCCAACCACACCACAGGTAGTAGTAGTTTCACATTATCAGGTGTCATAAGAGGAAGTCTCGTTGTTTAAAGACTAAAGCCTTAATAGCGTACATGCAATGTCTTAACACAATCCATTTATTTAAGGAGTACATTTTGAAAGGAGTGGTGAATGCTGCTTTGGGTCAAGAAATTGGATCGGTGAGTAAGTGTTTGACAAACTACCCGAAAACCCCCTAAGACCACACAGTAGAAATATCTGAGTAGATTAGGAATGTTTTATAAACCTGGTTTAGTAAGATCATCACTGATATGAAATCTGACTGACGTGCAGTCTCTGTTCCCTCCTCGTCCCTGCCGGTATCTCTGCTGCAGAGAGATCACCTGAAGATCGCTCAACAGTTCTTCCAGCTGGTCGGAGGCTCAGCCAGCGAATGCGGTAATGTGAATGACTCAATCTAAAGCGATTCAACCAAGAAGCTAGGAGTTAGCGTGTATGTCTGCGTGTGAGTGAGCATGTGCGTCTTTGTCTCACTGTATCTCGCTCTCCTCAGACACGATACCTGGAAGACAGTGTATGGCTTCCTGTTTCTTCCTTCTGAGGCAGTTTGAAGACGTTCTCATCTACCTCAACTCAGTCAAGGTTTGCATGGCCCAAAGCATGTAGCACTAGGACAGTACACCACGTAGGCATGTTTCCACACACATACGCAGTTATTTTTATTTTCCTTTGCATTTGAGTGCTTGACATATTTATGGATTGGTGTGGAAATAACATGTATACTTGGGCAAAGGAGGTGAGCATTATTTCTGTTTGTTTATTTTTGGTTTGTCATTAACAGAGTTACTTCTATACCGAGGATATGTTCAATTTCAACTACGCCCAGGCCAAAGCTGCCTTGGGCAACTACAAAGAAGCAGAGGAGGTACATCCTGTCAACATAGAAAAATGCTTTTCTGCTTGCATGAGTAGTGTATTGAATCAGTTCAAAATTCATGTTGTAACATTCTTTTATATTGGACTCAGATATTTCTGCTGATCCAGGGTGAGAAGATGAAGACTGACTATGTATACCTGAGCTGGCTGACTCGCTGCTGTATGTATCCAGTCTGAAATACATTATCCATTTGTCGTCAATACAATTGCAATACCTTTTACATCAATACGACATCTACATGCATGGTCTAAGAAACGAAATATATGACGAATTAATTTGAATAAATATATTTTCTAAATAGTGTTGTCTCTCCTCTCGCTCAGACATCATGAACCAGAAAGGCCGGCTAGCCTGGGAGCTGTATCTGAAGATGGGGGCTTCGCCAGACTCCTTCACCCTCCTACAACTCATTGCCAACGACTGCTATAAGGTGAGGCTCACTACTATTCTCTCTACTAACTAGTTTCCAGGCTAACCACAAGTCAGCAATGGCTTAATCTCCCACACCAGACTTCCCCCACAATAGACTGGGGACGTGATTTACAAAGGCCAAGCTTTCTCAATATTCATTGCAATAAAATGTTGCTATGTCGGTCTGTGCTTTCAGATGGGTCAGTTCTACTGGGCAGCCAAAGCATTCGATACTCTGGAGAAACTGGATCCCGACTCCAACTACTGGGAGGGCAAGAGAGGGGCCTGTGTCGGAATCTTCCAGCTCATTCTGGCAGGCAGAGAGCCAAAGTAAGTATTGGCTAAGTTTCTTAGTCTTAAGTCCAATTTTGATACCAACACTTGTCTGTGTTAAAGATTTGTCCCCTACACAGTCCCCAACACATCAAATATGAAAATCATGTCCTCCACAGAGATGTTTTGGCACATCATTTTTGTACCTTGAGTCATTTGCATTGCACGGTAAAGTGTGACTTTTGTGATTCAGGCACATTATTTTTTTTACTTTATCAACAACCATGATGGTAATGTTATGAAAAAATGGCCATTGTACAATATGACCTGTTCCTAACTTCCCATCACTAAGAACCATTGTCTGTGGTTCCACAGGGAAACCTTGAAGGAGGTGCTGCCCCTGTTGAGGAGCACACAGAACCCCCAGGTGGAGTACATTATCAGAGCTCTGAGGAAATGGGCCAAAGACAACCGGGTTCCTCTGATATAGCAATGTCATAACGTGCTTAACTCACATAATACACTTATTACATTATATATGTGGTTTACATGTACATTTTTTTATCTGACACTTTACTAGTGAAAATCTCTAAAATAACATGTTCTCATGAGTCAAGCACAATGTGTATTGATGTGCTTTATTGTACATGTGTCACAGTATTTATATCATGTAATACATGTTTTATTTGCAATGTATATAATTCTGTACAATCTCACCAATCAATTGTATTCAAATGTTTATTTTGTATTACTCAAATGATGCTGATACAAGTATTAAACAGTATTCTCTTTATAAAGAGTTGTTGACCCTTTTCTCTCTATTGTTTATTCTATATACATTCACTATTTCTGTCATGATGTTGTTTTTTTATTGTGGGCAAACTGACACAAATAGGCATATATTTGAATGAAATGGTACATGTACTGTCTTTTGAAGTCCAAAATACCCTATTGCTAATAAACTTCTTAATCATCTAAATTAAAGGAAGCAGTGTCTCTACAAAAGAATTGAACGCAACCAAAAAAACTCAATTTCAACAGGTGTCCACCAATGTTTGCTTGTGTTGCGTTGTCAGTGCCCATGAAGGTAACTCACAGAGTCACCCAACTGGCTTATTTGGTTCAGTTTGAGATTTACTGTGTGTGTAGCTAGGTCATTGTGGAAAAACCCACAATTCAGCATTTCAGCACCGACTGAATGGATGACATAATTCCATCAACAGATTCCCATCCATTTTCTATAATAGTGAGCAAAATGATTCTGGTGACATGGGCTATGATCTGATAAGATGTCCTTTCACAAAAGACATCTCCGTTAAGGTCATAATACTAGTGCCATCTTCTTCAGATGTTCTTATTATCGCCTATTGTGATAGGGGCGGGATTAAAAGGGGGGCAAATGCAGTGATTGGCTAAGATAACCCCCCTCGCTCACGCTACTTCCGTTTTGTCTGTGTGCGCAGGCCCAGTGACCTCTCTCTGATATTTTATTTACTCCTCAAATCCAAGATGGCCACCTTGAATGTCTCGATCCCATAGCAATTGAGGATGCAAGTAGCTACCGAAAAAACAACTTTTCCCCGACCATCTCATCCCCTGAAATTCAGTTCGAATGGTGCGGACGACCCCCTTACATCTTATTAGCCACTAAATAGACATTGCATTTTCGCGCAAACCCATTCAATTCGCAAATTTGAAGTAGTTTCGCGAAGTAGCTCGCGCTGTCGCTGTCTGTCCGAAGCGAGGTTCAGACAGGCAGCACATCCAAATGGCCGAACCGAGAAAAGTACAATTTGTCACCCTCTCGGCCTTCGCTGCGGGATCAGCCACGGAGACTAGGAAACGCCGTTTGGAGGATGACGAGGCCGACATCGACTTGGATGCGGATGGTGAGGTCGAAACGAAAGCGTCCGGGGCAGATGGTGGCGGTGGGCTTTTCGGCAAAACTAGTAGTGACAAGGACAACGCTGAAGGAAAACGGATTACCGTGCGGTTGAACCTATCTCTGTCTGAGCCCAGCGATCAATCGTCGGCCGAGTTTAACTACAGCGAACTCATCCAAAACATCCAGGTATGACTCCTTCTGTTTGGTCAAGAAAGA
Organism: Oncorhynchus masou masou; assembly: GCF_036934945.1. Classification (NCBI taxonomy): domain Eukaryota; kingdom Metazoa; phylum Chordata; class Actinopteri; order Salmoniformes; family Salmonidae; genus Oncorhynchus; species Oncorhynchus masou. The sequence continues at coordinate 12,017,691 of NC_088215.1, read as the reverse complement.
CATGGATCAACACCAGTTGATTTTATTAACTTGGTTAGTGGGGACTTGTTATAAGATAGGATATGAACGTGGGTGTATCTTGTCTTTCCACGGACTAGCGTGGTCGATGGGAGGAGGAAATTACCAGTCATGGACTAAACACAAAAGACCCTAACTCAGCCATTCATTAAGCCATTCACTCAAATCACTTGGTACTCAACTCGAACGGCACGTCACGATTACAGTTGTAGGCACTCCTTATGCACATGCAGTGATAAAGGTTGTCTGGCGCTACCTGTTTCCAATTCTTGTTAACTTGCCAACTCTCTTGTTAGTTTACACCAGTCATACAGCCATTAATATGGCACGTAGAAGTGCCCCAGTTCAGTTGAGTTTAGCCTCCTATGGGTGACATATAGAAGATCAGTCAGTGCTGAATAGATGGAGTCGGTTTGGAAGTACCAGGATGTTGCCTACAGGGAGTTATGTAAAATATCGGTGTTATGTTATCAAGACACTCAGTGTTGTGTACAGACATCATTGCACTGTACAGTAGTTTATTTTTTTGTTACATATTTGCATATCAATTATGCTGAGTATATAGTGGGGCAAAAAAGTATTTAGTCAGCCACCAATTGTGCAAGTTCTCCCACTTAAAAAGATGAGAGCCCTTTAATTTTCATCATCAGTACACTTCAACTATGACAGACAAAATGAGGGGGAAAAAATCCAGAAAATCACATTGTATGATTTTTAATGAATTTATTTGCAAATTATGGTGGAAAATAAGTATTTGGTCACCTACAAACAAGCAAGATTTCTGGCTCTCACAGACCGGTGAAACTTCTTCTTTAAGAGGCTCCTCTGTCCTCCACTCGTTACCTGTATTAATGGCACCTGTTTGAACTTGTTATCAGTATAAAAGACACCTGTCCACAACCTCAAACAGTCACACTCCAAACTCCACTATGGCCAAGACCAAAGAGCTGTCAAAGAACACCAGAAACAAAATTGTAGACCTGCACCAAGCTAGGAAGACTGAATCTGTAATAGGTGGACAGCTTGGTTTGAAGAAATCAACTGTGGGAGCAATTATTAGGAAATGGAAGACATACAAGACCACTGATAATCTCCCACGATCTGGGGCTCCACGCAAGATCTCACCCCGTGGGGTCAAAATGATCACAAGAACGGTGAGCAAAAATCCCAGAACCACACGGGGGGACCTAGTGAATGACCTGCAGAGAGCTGGGACCTAAGTAACAAAGCCTACCATCAGTAACACACTACGCCGCCAGGGACTCAAATCCTGCAGTGCCAGACGTGTCCCCCTGCTTAAGCCAGTACATGTGCAGGCCAGTCTGAAGTTTGCTAGAGAGCATTTGGATGATCCAGAAGAAGATTGGGAGAATGTCATATGGTCAGATGAAACCAAAATATAACTTTTAGGTAAAAACTCAACTCATTGTGTTTGGAGGACAAAGAATGCTGAGTTGCATCCAAAGAACACTATACCTACTGTGAAGCATGGGGTTGGAAACATCATGCTTTGGGGCTGTTTTTCTGCGAAGGAACCAGGACAATTGATCCGTGTAAAGGAAAGAATGAATGGGGCCATGTATCGTGAGATTTTGAGTGAAAACCTCCTTTCATCAGCAAGGGCATTGAAGATGAAACGTGGCTGGGTCTTTCAGCATGACAATGATCCCAAACACATCGCCTGGGCAACGAAGGAGTGGCTTCATAAGAAGCATTTCAAGGTCCTGGAGTGGCCTAGCCAGTCTCCAGATCTCAACCCCACAGAAAATCTTTGGAGGGAGTTGAAAGTCCGTGTTGCCCAGCAACAGCCCCAAAACAGCACTGCTCTAGAGGAGATCTGCATGGAGGAATGGGCCAAAATACCAGCAACAGTGTGTGAAAACCTTGTGAAGACTTACAGAAAACATTTGACCTCTGTCATTGCCAACAAAGGGTATATAACAAAGTATTGAGATAAACTTTTGTTATTGACCAAATACTTATTTTCCACCATAATTTGCAAATACATTAATTAAAAACCCTACAATGTGATTTTCTGGATTTTTTTTCTCATTTTGTCTGTCATAGTTGAAGTGATACTACAACTTTATAAACCAGCTGTAAATCTAAATACAAATGCTTATTCACCAATGCTATTTGAGCAATATGATTGCATGACAATGTGATTCACATCCGGTACAATAACAACACAATATTATTTGTTACTTTGTTCATTGTTTGTTTATTGTGGGTAAGTCCATTTCTGTTCCAGTAGTTACACTTTTCCTCACCCATTCCCCCACTTTCTAGGCAAAAAAGAACACTTCTCCTCCAGCCCCAGCCCCAACTCAGACTCCAACTCTTTTTATCCTGCCTCCTGCCCTTGACCCTAGCGACCCTTTCAACGATGACGAGAGAGAACGACTGCAGGTGGAGGCCCTGGCCAAGAAGTTTGAGAACAAATATGTACGTCATTTTTTGGAGCCGTGGTAAAACCCTGTGCTCTAATAACGCCACTTGTAAGATACTAGTTTTAAGATTAGTTTGACTTTTTTTATCCGGTTAATAGCTAGTTGTACTAGTTTATAAACCTGTTGTATCTGGTTATAAACCATTTTGTTCTCGTTTATGACTACTATGTATGCTCTGTGACACAGGGCAATGCGAATGCACCAGGAAAGAAGAAGAGGAAGGATAGAATGCAGGATCTGATTGACATCGGCTTCGGCTACGACGAGACCGACCCTTTCATTGACAACTCAGAGGCTGTAAGTACCCCTTTTTTTATTTTGCATCCCTTCATGTGGAGAAGGCATGTTCGGCTGTATTATAGGTGGAGAAAATAGGAATCTGCTCCATTCTGGCGAACTCCGCTCTGGAGTTTTGCTTCCTGTTTGGAGCGTGCTTAAGACTGTCAATCAACCACGGCACCAATTCGCACAACCAATCAACCTCGCCCCATAAACACTAACCTACATTCACCAGAGTGACATGTTTTTGTTGTTGTTGTCAGACACTCATTGAAGTTACTCTGTATTCTGCATCTATGCTCTGAATGTAACGGCTGCCATTTTGTTTTGTGTGACAGTATGACGAGCTGGTCCCGGCCTCCCTGACTACCAAGCTGGGAGGGTTCTACATCAACACGGGCACGCTGCAGTTCAGAGCTGCTTCCGAGTCCGAGGGAGAGGAAGGGGGCAAGGATGTGAAACCCAGAGTAACGGTGGGATACTGGCATGAAGTATTGTATACAGTGAAATTACACTGTATTAGTCAGTTGGTGTCAATTCAGGAAGTAAACAGAAATTATTATTTTCAAAATCAATGAGAAAATCCATTTTTTTGTTTACTTCCTGAATTGACTAGAATAATTGACCCCATCCCGGATGCTTTATTTGTGTTTATCCAACTGGTTGTTTTGGTTTTTCATGAATTGTGTCTGTGCCTTCCGGTGTTAGCAGGAGCTGAAGGGTGGCGAGGAGCAAGTGATCAAGAGACGAAGGAGGAAAGAAGGAAACAATTCGGAGGAGAAGAAACCCCGGAAGAACAGAGTGCCCAAACCAGGGTGAGGTGATAGGATAGTGGGATGGATACATCACTGCTTCTTGTGCCTGTCAGGCATGTCTGTACCTTCACAGATTGCAATATGAGATAGAATGGTTGCTGAATAATTCTGATGATTTTGTTCTTGCTGTAAGAGCAAATCATCTAAGGGGACATTGTGGTTTTATGTACATTTCTCAGATTGAACTGAGCATGTTTCAAGAACCATTCCTCAAAATGTCTTGTAATGGTTTTTGAATCTGTTTTCATACCTCCAGGTGTCAAACCCTACCAAATGTGCACTGAAATTGAAATGTATGCACTTCAGCATACTTCAGGAATACAATAGACAAATTCATCATATACATATGTTTTTGTTCATTCCTACCCATGTATAGATATGTCTGACTATGACATGACACACTGTGATGCTCTCTCTGAATGGCCCGTGGGCTTGTGTGACAGGCCAAGTGTCCTTAACAACGGCTACATTAGCTACGCTCTGATAAGCTGATCACTCCGCTGCCATAAATACTCCTATTCCCAGAAATAGACCGGCGGCTATTATGAGACTGTTGTTTTCCTTGTATCATATTGAAAAGACATTGCCTTGCTTATAGGTTTCTTGTCTTTGAGATTACACATCATAACTTGCCTCACTATTCTCTCTTTCCTCTTTCTTCCTTCTCACCCTCTCCTCTCTTCCCACTCACTTTCCCCTCTTCACCCTCTTGTCTTTCTGACCCAGAGTGTCGTCTCTGATGAACATCCACCGGCCAGAGAAGAAGAAGAGGAAGAAGCTGATGAAGGACTCGTTGTGCTTGGCAGCCATGTTGCGCCGCTTCACCCGGGAGAAGCAGGAGATGAGGAAGATGAACCCCACTGCGCCCCACTCTGGCGTGGATAGCTCCGTGGCCAACGCCCCGCGAGCCAACCACCTGCTGGCTAACTCCCACCTGCACGCTAACGCGGCTAACAACGACGTCTCGTTGGCCGAGCTCACCGCGGACCCCACCATGATGTCACTGCTGGGCTCGGCAAATGAGAAGGAGCTCCAGGATATTCTGGGTGACCTGGACTTCAGCCTTCTGGACAGCTCGACTAATCCGCACGTGGCCACGCCCGGGAGAGAGAATGGCCTGATGGGAATTGGAGTTTCAGGGCCGAAGCCGAGTGGGGGCGGGTTAGGGAGGGGGCTGGGGGTTTCAGGGGGTCTCCTACACCCACCTCCGCTCCCTGACGGCCTACCCGCCCCCCTCATCAAGCGCATCGAGGACCTACGGGCGGTGAGTCAGACTGATGGGGCTTTTCCAGTTTATCATAGATTGATTTATTTGTTTATTTGATGCTTATGTGATCAACCCTTGATTTAATTGTGGAGTAACTTCCTGGAATTCTGTACAGTTTAAATGTGTGGCAGCCATTTTCTTCAACCATGATCAAGGTGATATCTCTTAAAATAGTGTTTCAGTTCTTGGAAGATTTGTAATGCATTTCTTGACAGGGTGGTAAAAATGCGAAGAGAGGTTAGAGCAGAGCAGAGCAGAAAGAAAGAGCGGATGAGAGCAAAACACATGAAAGAAAGGTAGACTAGCAACAGACAACAGGTGGCCAAAAGGGAGAGAGAAGAGAGAGTGACCAATCAAGGATGAGCGAAAACTGGCAAGATGACGGTGCAGCCATTTTGAAACTGACACGGAAGGCTCCTTTTTGCTGTTGTGCGTCTTTCCATTTTGAAACTGACACGGAAGGCTCCTTTTTGCTGTTGTGCGTCTTTCCATGGAAGACGGTATGCTCACCAACCTCTTTTCTTCACAGGCCTCTCGTCAGTTTGATCAAGAGGGAAGGAAGAAGTTCTTCACCCTGGATATGAATAACATCCTACTGGAGTGAGTTTGTCATTCTTTTGACACGTTGTACATCTCTCTCCGTCTCCACCCTGAATGTGTCATACTGCTGATATTGGAGTCGATTGTTCAGCTCTTTTCCTGTCTTTTTCACCCCCACTCTGTTCTACATTTCTCCCAACATCTTTCTCTCTCACACGCAAAAATGGTTTTATTCTTAGTTGTCTCTTCTTTATCCTCTTTCCTTGATTACCAACAGTCTCTCTCCATCCCCCCTTTCTCTCACTCCTGTTAATTCCCTCTGTTGCTCCTCTCCCTTCCCTCCACTCTCTCCTCACCTCTTCCCCCAGTATTGAGCTGCAGGTGCAGGAGCAGCCGATGGGGCTCCGTGGGGAGGTGTATTCTCACCTGGAAGCGTTTGTGCCCTGCAATAAAGAGGCCCTTCTCAAACGCCTCAGGAAGCTTAGCCTCAACATCCAGGACGACCGTCTGCGTACGCCCCTGTTGAAGCTGAAGCTGGCGGTGTGCAGTGTGATGCCCGAGCAGATCCAACGATACAGCATGGACTGCATGGTCAAGGCTGCCAAGTAAGAAGATTTGCAATACTCCATAGTGTACTGCAGCCATACTCAACAGGCGGATTGTGGTCCGGATGCGGACCCAGAATAGGGTCAATACGGACCGCGGGTCCCGACTTTGCCTTTGACATTTTTCTACATTTGATGTTGCATTAGGCTGTTTGTCATTCCCCGACAGAGAGCGATTTCGATTTAGTACCTGTCAGAAATGTCCAGTTGAAGGTAGATGGGTACGCCCAGGGGCCTCGACCCCCAGCGGGCCCCCATTTAATTTTGTTGAGCAATTCACTCAGGTATCACGTGGCAAAATGTGTAGAATTGCAGAAAATTAGCTTTAAAACGGCAACATTTTCTCTCCAACAACAAGAAGGATGTGACCAATTTGAACAGTTTGGGGTTGTTGGGTTTGTTACTACGCTGATAAATGACAAAAATCCATCCTGACCTTTGCCACCTAGGACATTTGAATGACCGGACCTTCTTAAAGAGTAGTTGAGTGCCCCTGGTATACTGTAATGCTATATCGCTTATCCATAATGGGTGTTTGGTTATTTTTAGTGCTCTACTCTGCCTGTGTTCATCACTGCTTTCATTTATATGCATCTCTGCCTCTGCGGGTATATATTGAGGTTGTTAGAACATGTTGGTACTGAGGTGTGTGTGTTGGACCCTAGCAGGCAGCACCCCGGAGAGGGAGAGAAGAACGGATCAGAGGAGGAGGACGAGGGGAAGCCGGGGAAGAGGATGATGGGCCCACGGAAGAAGTTTGTCTGGGACGACAAGCTCAGGTGACGGCCCATCCACTGCCCTCAATCAAATCTTATATATAAAGCCATTTTTACATCAGCAGTTGTCACAAAGTACATTCATAGCAATCTCGAGCTAAGCCATACAGGAAGTGGTTGATTTGAAAAGAGAATAGATTAGTAAACTTTCTTAATTTCTCTCTCTGTGTGTGTAGGTCGCTGCTGTGTAACCTGGTGCGTGTGAAGTTGAGCTGCTATGAACTGGAGTCGTCTCTGTGCTCTCTCTCCGTGGAGGATTACCTCAAGGCCTTCATGGAGAACGAGGTCAAACCACTGTGGCCCAAGGGCTGGATGCAGGCCAGGATGCTGTTCAAGGAGAGCCGTGTTGTACACAGTCACCTCACTGTCAACATGTAAGTTATCTCAACTATAGTTGGACCTTGTAAATAAGTTGGCTTTATAATGGCAATTATATATTTTATTGTATATATGCCTGATTGACAGATGGAATCCAATTTTATTAGTCGCATATACATATCTCGCAAATATTATTGCGGGTGTAGCATAATGCTTGTGTTCCAAGCTCCAACAGTGCAGCAATATCTAACAATGCACAGCAATGCACACAAATCTAAAAAGTAAAATCATGTGATGTAGAAATATTAGGACGAGTAATGTCGGAGTCCGGAGTATAAATATACAGTGCCTTCAGAAAGTATTCAGACCCCTTGACTTTTTTACCACATTTTCTTACGTTACAATTCGTATTCTAAAATTGAAGAAATACAATTTTTTTCCTCATCAATACCCCATAATGACAAAGCATAAATAGGTTTTTAGAATCTTTTCCAAATTTATTCAAAATAGAAAAACATAAATACCTTATTTAGTATTCAGACCCTTTGCAATGAGACTCGAAATTGAGCTCAGGTGCATCCTGTTTCTATTGAACATTCTTGAGATGTTTCTACAACTTGTTTGGAGTCCACCTGTAGTAAATTCAATTGATTGGACATGATTTGGAAAGGCACAGTTGACGGAGCAAAAACCAAGCGCTGAGGTCAAAGGAATTGTCCGTAGAGCTCCGAGACAGGATTTTGTCGAGGCACAGATCTGAGGAAGGATACCAAAAAATGTCTGCAGCATTGAAGGTCCCCAAGAACACAGAGGCCTCCATCATTCTTAAATGGAAGAAGTTTGGAACCACCAAGAGTCTGCCTAGAGCTGGCCGCCCAGCCAAACTGAGCAATCAGGGGGGAGAAGGACCTTGGTCAGGGAGGTGACCAAGAACCCGATGGTCACACTGACAGAGCTCCAGAGTTCCTCTATGGAGATGGGAGAACCTTTCAGAAGGACAACCTTCTCTGCAGCACTCCACCAATCAGGCCTTTATGGTAGTGTGGCCAGACAGAAGCCACGCCTCAGTAAAAGTCACATGACAGCCTCCTTGGAGTTTGCCAAAAGGCACCTAAACAATCAGACCATGAGAAACAAGATTCTCTGGTCTGATGAAACCAAGATTGAACTATTTGGCCTGAATGCCAAGCGTCACGTCTGGAAGGAACCTGGCACCATCCCTACGGTGAAGCATGGTAGTGGTAGCATCATGCTGTGGGGATGTTTTTCAGTGGCAGGGACCGGGAGACTAGTCAGGATCGAGGGAAAGTTGAACGGAGCAAAGAGATCCTTGGTGAAAACCTGCTACAGAGCGCTCAGGATCTCAGACTGGGGCGAAAGTTCACCTTCCAACAGGATCTGCAGAGAAGAATGGGAGAAACTTCCCAAATACAGGTGTGCCAAGCTTCTAGTTTCGTACCCAAGAAGACTAGAGGCTGTAATCACTACCAAAGGTGCTTCAACAAATTCCTGAGTAAAGGGTCTGAATACTTATGTAAATGTTATTTCCCTTTACCTGTTTTTGCTTTGTGATAATGGGGTAGATTGTCTGTAGATTGATGAAGGGAAAAAACGATTAAATACATTTTAGAATAAGGCTGTAACGTAACAAAATGCGGAAAAAGTCAAGAGGTCTGAATACTTTCCGTGTGTGTGTGTGTGTGTGTGTGTGTGTGTGTGTGTGTATATATATACACACACACATATGTTTGTTTTCATCAAGGTTCTCTTTGCACCACTCATCTTTCTCTCGATACTGACTAGTATATATATACACACCCACCCACACACAGAGTATGTGATGGGATGTATAGACTATATGGATAGAAGATGTACAGTATATCTGAAGAAACAGATGATTGATTGACAGATGGATTAGCATTCCTGTGCGATGTTAACTTAACACACCATTGGTTTCTCTGTCCAGGGCCAAGAAAAGGATGGTCCCCACCCCCAGGGCTAAAGCAAAGGTCAGTGAAATCTCTTCACTCTCAACTGACGTTTGTAACCTTTTCTACAAGATGGTTATTTGGTTTACTTGCGGTGCCATGTGTTCTGATGCGGGGCTAATGCTAACCGTTGTCCTTTCCCTGTGTTCCAGGAGGGCCAATGGATCCAGCAGAGGCCCAATCTCCCCACTGCCACCACCCCTTCTCTCCCCCACGTCCCCTCCACCCCCTCCGTCATCCAGGCCCGCCGGACCTCCTCGTCCCCCTCGGAGCCCATCTGCCTGTCCGACTCGCTGGATGAGGACCTCCGCGCCCCCTCCCTGGATTCCGTCTCCCACGCCCTCGCCTTCCTCAGCCAAGCCGCCAAGGGCCTGGGTCCCCACGGCAGCGTCACTGACCTCACCCTCACCTCCCCCCTCTCCCCCCCGCCTCTCCAGATCCCCAACTCCTCCCCCCCCTCCATCACCCCTCACTACTCCCCCTCGTCTTCCCTACTCACCTCACATTCTCTTTCCAAGATAAACGCCAACTCATCGACGATGCTGACAATGCCATCGATGGCCAACATTAAGACCACACTATCTACCTCTCCCTCCACTTCCACGGCGTCGTCGGCTCGCATGCAGCTCGCGGGGGCCACGTTGGTGTCTCGTGGCGCCGACGGAGTGTACGGCGTGATGAAAGGGGCAGGCTCTATGGGACAAACTCAGAGACACAATGTCAGCATGGCGACCGCCACACACAGGCAAGGGGGAATGACCGGAGGGAGTAAGCTCCACCCACCGTCGTCCCCCTCCCCGCCCACCAAGCAGCGGCCCCCTCCCACAGCCTCTCCGCTCCTGCCCCCTCATCAGAAGGTCGCCCTGGGCATGGGGGTGGCAATACCAGGACTGGGGAAGAGCAGTGTCAAAGCCAGCAGCAGCAGTAACGGCGGTGCCATGATGAGCAACATGCCCTCCCCCTCCCCTCAGTCCCGTGCCACCAACTCCCACTCACACCCCCAGCAGCTCAACTCCAAGAGCCCTCAGCAGCTCAACTCCAAGAGCCCCCAGCAACCCTCCTACCTCACCTCCACGGTGGGCTCCTCACCCTCCCAGTCCCCCTCCCACCACCAGGGCAAATCCAAGCCCCACCACCAGTCCAACTTCATCACCCCCATGCAGGCAACCCTCACCAAGTCCTCCCACAGCAACAACTCCTCCCCCATCATCAAGCTCACCCCTCGCCCCCCTGCCCCCACCCCTCCTCCCATCTCCTCCCCTTCATCCTCCTCTTCCAACCTTCTCTCTCACTCTCAAATGATCTCCAGCCCTCTCCAGTACCAGTCCCACAAGACTGCCGGCTTCCGCCCCCCATTTAGTGTCCAAGGTGGGGGTCAGGTGAAGTCGGGCCAGGGCAGTTATAGCTTCGCGGGGAGCCAGAAGGCTCCGTCTGTCATTAGCAGTAGTAGCGTTAGCAGCGCTACCTCCAACAGCAGCCCCATGCGCATGTCGCCCGTCACCAGTCGCCCGGACAACAGCCCCTCCCCCTCCGGCACAGTCTCGACCAGTCACGGACAGAGACAGAGGGCCGTGGGCGGAGCCAAGGTTGTAGGCAGTCGGGTGCCCACGGCAACCATGGCCACACCCTCCGTCACCTCACACCTGACGCAGGTGAGTCAGCCAATCACATGTGACCAGAAAGTGCCAAGAACTGTGAAAAACAGGATCAAGAGAAGCACCTCTTACATATTGACTGCATTTTTCTCGCTTGAGTTTTGTGTCTGTTCTGCAAAGGCTTGGCCACGTCGTCAGAACAGAAGAGAAAGGAAGAGATTGTGTCAGGCACTTTATGTCACCAAGTTGAGTCACCTGATCCCTTTTCTCTTTCTCCCTTCCCCCTAGGTGTCAGCTGGCAGTCCCCTCCTGGGCGGGCCACTTGGCTTTGGGATGCTGGGGGGGCTAGTGCCTGTCTCACTGCCCTTCCAGTTCCCATCGCTGCTCAACTTCACTCCTCCTGGTGCCCCGGGGGTCAGCGGCCTGGGCACGGGCACCAACTCAGGATACAGCCTCTCACAGAGCGACTTAATGGGTGAGTAATTGGCAACTGGTGCCCAAATGGCAGTGGCTCCACAAGACTGTGATCTTTCAAAGCACCGGGCATGCAAATATATAGGAACAAAAATATAGCATTTGTTCTCTCTGTTCTCTACAGTTCAGTAAAACTTTTAGGGCTCTTAATACCACTGAAAAGTCTGTACTGTACATCATGATGTGGTAAAAGTCTTTACATAATTTACTACTTCATTAGTATGACATTTTATCGGATGAATTTAATCAAATGACAAAGAAAATCCGTGTTTATTAAGATGGGAAAATAAATGGAGCCGCAGCTAGATTTGTTTGTGGTCCCTTGAGATTAATCTCGTCTTAGTTTGTGTTACTCATGGTCAGTGTTGTGGTGTGCAGTGTGTGTGTGTGCAGTGTGTGTGCTGTGGATCCACACTGAAGTATCATCAGTTCTAATGTGCCTATGCTGAAGGTTTCTCACTGTAACCCTCTTGCCCCGCCCGTCTCGTTTTATCATCCAATCCCTCACTCCTTCTCCCCCACCGTCCATCCATCCATCCCGCCCTTTATCTGCCCTCACTTTCTGATTTTTATATTTTACTCAAATTCTACTTTCATCTTTTAATGTTCCTTTTCTCACCTTTATTCTCCTCAACCCCTTCCCCCTCTCCATTCTTCCCTTTTTTTAACCTCCTCACTCTTTCTTCCTCTTGTCTGTCCACCCCTCTCTCCATCTCTCCTCAGATCTGTATAAGAGTCTCCAGTCAGGGTCACAGGCTGCTCTACCTCCTCACTTGCAGCTTGCTTTCTCAGGTAAACTTCACACCTCCTCCTCCAGTACTTCTCCCCCTCCTCCCTTACCTCCCTCCTCCTCTACCTCCCTCCTCCTCTTCCCTTCTTCCATTTGTGTTGTTGCCATTCCCTGCGTCATGTTGATATCGCTCACTCACCGTTTGGCTGTAAATTCTTCTTTCCCAACCTGTCTGCCTGCTTCAATGTTAGCGGTGATCTGCATGCCCGTATTACTGCATGACTAGGTTAACACTAGAAGCAAGTATACTTGTCTGTCGATGAAGCATCTCCTCCCTGTGTGTTCAGTATTTTTCTGCATCATGTATTTACAGATGCGAACCAAAGCCAGGGTGGCGACATGAAGAGGAAGTCCCACTGACCAATAGAGACGGAGGACAGAGTGACATCGAGAAGTCCACTAGGATCACTTTGATTGGACAGATGGACACAATGATGTAATAATACGGGGGGGAGGAGCCTTCTTCCCTCAATATGGACCTGAAGAATCGATTACCCCTCACCATGACGATTTGTGAATTTAATTTAACTGTATTTTAATGATTACGGGGTATAAAATGGACCTGGGGTGAATGATAATGATTTTTTTTTCCTTACATTTTTTTTTCTTGTCAACATGTTTACATGACCGACCTTTATCACTGTGGAATGAGGACAGGGTCGTATTCATTAGGCTCCAAACGTAGAAAAACAAATACAGAAACAAGGAAGGACTGCCTGAACACTGGTTTTCGTTTAAAAATAGTTGTGCTAAGTTGTGCACATACCGCAACGAATGTCGATCTATTTGCCGTTCGGCGCGGTCTGTTTCACGGACCACCCCACCGGTGAGGGTTTGATTGCTGACATTTTCGCTCGATTCTACATGTAGAATCAGTTTGCAAATTATGGCTGGCACTCTGTTCAGAGGTGCAAAGTACTCTCGACCTGCAAACGCTACCAGTGTGTCCGTTCCGTAATGAAAACCACCCAGGAGAGGGAGCACGCTGTTAGCTAAGTAATTTAATTTGAATTTAAGTCTGTTTTTATTTTTTCTTGTCTAAAGCAGATTTGAGTATAAATTATTTTTGGGTCGTTGTCTTGACTGTCTGAGGAAGGTAGTTGTTAACTTGTCTCCGAGGTGAGATGGCGTGTCCATAGAGTGTTTTTAAGTCGCCTCTGCTCCCCACAACTGACTGTTAAGGTAGTATAGCTAATATAAAAATTGATAAATTATTTGTAATTTACACAGGGATAAAAAAAAAAATTTAGAGGTATGAGTGTGCCCGGTGAGATTGTGTGTGTGTGTGTGTGTACGTACACAACCTACATATATTATTATATATTGTATTTTCTTTCCAGGTCAGTCTGTGCTGTGTGTGTGCAAATTGCATACCCCCTTTTCTCTGTTGTGTGTGTTTGAGAGAGTGAATATTCCCCTCTCTTGCTCAGCGTGTCTTTGGTGCTGTATAATCACACTGGACCTTTTCTGGAGAAAAAACTTGAACTGTAAAAGCTAGACTCTTTTGGAAAGAGGAGTGGAGCGTGAGAGAGGGGACAGAGATGCGAGATTGTAGCCTACTTGAACTTTTTTTTTAAAATTGTAATTAATTTACTTTGTAAAAAAATTATCAACTCAAAACACTCAACTCAATATGACAAAATGCCTTAGTTTGTAAGTTTCATTAAAGAACTATGCAGGACTATAAATGCTTCAATGCAAAAGTGCAAGTCGTCGCTTGGCTTTCAATCTCTTACTCAGCTGTCAATGTATTTTTGGAAGTTGCGAATTTTTGTGTGTATGTATGTATGTATGTATGTATGTATGTATGTATGTATGTCTGAGTCCTTTTTCTCATCTAAAGAACTCTCCCTTCTCACCTGCTGAATACCTCTAGAAATTGTTCTTCCTTACTCTCTTCCTATATCTGGGAAGATCTCAATAGCATACTCCTCACTTCCTCTCTCCTAGTCTTCTCAAAACCCATTGGGGGAGAAAGTCAGAGGGGAGGGACCTCTGGCTTTCTTGCCTCTGTCTATCTCTTATCATCCTTCATCCCTCCTTCCAATGTCAGTATGAATGTCGACCAACTGTACCAAGGATGGCGCCAAAGATGAGTTTCCTAGCATGTAGATGGGGTGCCTTGGTCAGTGTGCGTGTGTTCTTATCAACATTCTCTTTGAAATGTACCCATGAGTGTTGTCCGTCTGTGGTCTGTCAGGATGTCATGGTGAAAAGTTGTTTCTTTCTGTGACGAGCAGGAGGTGACATTTTAAAGCTTTTGTGCTTTTGGGGCGGGTAAAGATTACATTTCATGTTAACTGGTTACTTAATTCGGTCTCTTTTGTAGATTATTTTTGTGTGTCGATTTATGGAATAAAATACAGTTGGTTTTCAATAGGGCCTGAGTCGTTTCTTTGTGCACCCTTTCTTCCGTCCTCCATTGTGACAGCTGTCTTTAAAAAGAAGGAAGTTCTGAAGGTACGCTATATCGAGACATCTGTTAAAGGAGGTAAGGGCTCTATCTGTATATCGGATTTTAAGGACAATGTTCCCGCCAGGCTGACCAGACTGGACACGTCGCGTGCGCTAGCGTCGCAAAATAAATGTAGAAATCCATGTTATTCAATTATTGCACCCACACTGCTCACGAGCGTCTACGACGCCTAGGGCTAAAATAGAACTCATTCCTATTTCTGAAGCAGATCGCGCTGCAAGTCCTGCCTCTCATCGGTTTGCAGAAGCAGGTGATTGAAAGACGAACTGTTTTGCCTGTAGTCGTGGTAATACAATGAAAGTTTAGATGGATCACCATATAAACTAAACTATGAAAAAGTCGAAGGAGGAGAGATTACTAGAAACGATTCGGTTGATCGTTTATGTGTGCACGATAGCGCACGCACGCAGCCGGGTTGGGTTCCGTGTAAGAGGTCATTTCCGATTGTCAGCTCAAATGGAATTTAACTTAACATTTCTAGCACGCAAACTAAAACGCTCTTTATTTTTATTTATTTAGCCTTTAACTAGGCAAGCCAGTTAAGAACAAATTCTTATTTACATTGATGGCCTACCCCAGCCAAATCCGGACGATGCTGGACCAATTGTGAGCCACCCTATGGGACTCCCAATCACTGCCTGATGTGATACAGCCTGGATTCGAACCAGGGACTGTAGTGACACCTGAGATGCAGTGCCTTAGACTGCTGCGCGATTCGGGAGCCACAAGTGAAACGACGAGGCACTCGGCGCCTTAAGACGTGGCAATACATTTTTTTCATACGTTTGTCATAAGTCCATGTTTTGTACAGTCCCTCAATTATGTCAACATTCGTGTTCACTTTCTGTACCCTGGAAAGGTCAGAGCTCGAATCAATGCATAAGGTTTAAGATCCGTGCCACTATGCGGTTGAAATGTGAAGGTAATTTCCTATTGAGTGGATGTCACCAGCGTTTACTGTGAATGCAGTCTCCTACAAATGCGTAGACATGGCCTTTAAACCTCAATCACGCTGTATCCCGGATCTTCAACGGATCAAATCGAGCCCTTACTGTCAAATTACATCATTACATGTGTTGTTCTTTGACCTTTCTCACCCATGCTGGTGTTTCCCAGGTAACAACAGACCCTAGCTTTATGGAAGGCTCTGGAGTTTTTCCAGTTCTTGGCCCGGTTTGGATTCTTTAAAAAGTGCATCCTTTGTTCCTCCCTTAAAGTAACTGATTAGAAATGACTGAACGGGTGAAAGCCATGTGGTAGAGCCCTTCCGCTCACCTGCCCAGGACACCCACTCAGATTGAGCAACAACAAAAGAAATCTGCTATTGTCAAATGTTCCGAACAGGACATAGTCTTTTACCTAAATATGTAAATACCAACATAGAATTCCTAGCAAGCAGTGCATTGGGTTAGTCAGATTTGATTCAATATAACAGAACAGATTACCTGGATTGACATTCACTCTCACTGGATGGGTTGCCAAACAGAACTAACAAAGCCTCACCCCCAATAATCCATGAATATAACTGCATTGAGCCATTTGCCACTGTGCTTCTATGCTATAATCACCATGCTACTGCCTATTTCATTTGTTCATTTAGCAAACAAGACAACTCATAATCCAGTACCTTTATCAATCAACACCTATATTTTAGCTGTAATCCGCTCTAAAAATGCAACATTTTCTCTCAGGCTCATGGCAAAATGTGTACAATAGCATGAGATGAGCTATACAACAGCACATTGTCCTCTGCCCAATGGCAAAATTTCAGGAAGTTAGCTACCCAAATTGATGCAGGCCCACCTGACAAGTTTCTGGCTACGCCAATGATGTTGCCCCCCAGCTGGTGGAGAGTATAACATTTGGGTTGCCATCTGAAGCAGGTCCCTGGTTCAAATCACAGAGTAGCTTTTGTTTTCTAACTATTCCCAACCCCTTACTGAATTTAGACCACTTCCCTAAAACAACCCATCATATATGTCCATGCCTTTCAGGCGTAGCTACCCACTGTGCTCTCCAATTTGGGGAGAAACATGCATGACTGAATTGAAAGTCTCTAGGGGCTCCTCCGCTCAGGACAAACTGGAATCATATTATTTCTACAATGAATATGCTTTATTTTCTTTTACAAAAAAAATCACTGTCGTCTAGAAATACAGGACGCAAACAAGAATTAAAATGGGGGTGGGGGTGTATTTGCAGTTGTAATGAAAGCCTGGTCGTCAACAGCCAGTCTGAGAATAATAATACAAACACAAGTAAAACTACATCATGGATGTTAAAGCTTTTAACCAAATGAAATCACATTCTGCTCTTGAAGGGGGAGCAAAAGGCTCCACATCTCACATAGTTAATAGTAACAACGATTTCTGACCCACACACGCACTACCTATGGAGACATTGCTACAAGTATATGAACGGGAGAGGAGGTGCACACTGGGTATGATATGAAACATCAGCAAAAATACACAAGACAAAGAAAAATAAGTGTTTGTTTTCCGTTCACCAGGTTTGCCTCGTTAGGTTTTTATGTAACACGTACAGCACACCTACACGTCTTTCTGTTTAATACAGGTGTGCACCTACACGTCTTTCTGTTTAATACAGGTGTACACCTACACGTCTTTCTGTTTAATACAGGTGTACACCTACACGTCTTTCTGTTTAATACAGGTGTACACCTACACGTCTTTCTGTTTAATACAGGTGTACACCTACACATCTTTCTGTTTAATACAGGTGCTCACCTACACGTCTTTCTGTTTAATACAGGTGCTCACCGTGCATTACCCACTAATGTTCTTATCTAGTGTCTAAGGCACTTTAAAGAAACATGTCATTACAGCTGAGCTAACATTGGCGTAAAAGTCAAATGAAAGTGGCAGTTTCCATACATTACCCTCTTTTATACTGAACAGAGATGCCAAAGGAACGATAGAGAGCGCTGATGGATATGGACATTCTGGGACGTTAAGAGTGGCTTAATAGTTTTAGAGCTTTGAGATGCTATCCCCAATAGAAGGCTGTTATATCTAGGAATACTTAGTGCTTGGTATTTGGTGTGTCAACATATTATAAGAGAGAGTTGGGGGTCCTACTTTGCTACCAAACCATGGCACAAACAAAGTGAGATGGCAGTCTCCCTTGCTCTGAGAAGTAGGCTTTAGCTAGCCAAACTACACGTTCAATCGAAGCTCTCATCATTCGTGTTGGACAAAGAGGCTGTATTGTACATCATGTGATCACTCATGAGAGAAGCTTGGGGTTTCCTGGCTCCAGTTACAGGGGCATATGAACACTCATTGTGCAGTTATGTGCAGTTTCCAGCGATTCTCTGTGATACGTATGCCAGCGACCATCTATCTAAGCATACCACACTTCACTGCCTTCAACCCTTCTTCCTGAACAACAGGAAAATTAGTGCTCCAATTAGTCAAAATACAACAACAAAAAACATCAATCATGACCTATGCGATTCCTATAAGAAGTCAGTTACCAATTGTTTTTAAAGTGTTGTGACGAGAGGCTGTGGCAAGTGGAGAAAAGCTTTTCACAGTTAAAATATCCTTTCCGTTCCACTTTTTTCTTCCAGAACAGGTCAGACTGTGTGAATCCACCATCTTGTTTCATTGTAGTGTTTAGAAGCGGAACAATAGTCTGTATATCAGGAAGAGACTCATGCAATGAGGGAAGCGGAGGCAGTCCATTGACCTCTGACCTATTGTTGAATAGGACTATCATCGGAGAGGACAGAGTTTTGTTAGGCCTGCTTTAAGCCAGGGGAGAGATGATGGCTTTACATTTGGTGACACACTTGTATTACAAGACAATGTTTTGTTTAATGTGGGAGGAGGATGACAAAGGGGAACGTTTCCTAGTTTCGCTCCTTTCCTTGCAGTTTGGCATGTAGGGGCATACACATACCTTACATACTCACATGTGCACACACGCATAGTTCATAAGTAAAAATCACTTGTACATAAGTTTACATATTCATTTAAGTGGAGCACATAATTCCACGCCTAGGGAGGACTATATTAAGATCGTTGGGACACTCGCCGGGCCGAGCAGCTAGCCAGAGTAGAGTAGGAATATTGTTAGAGTAACGTTAGAGTAAGGCAGAGTAACCCGCTCAAGTGGGAGTAATTGTTTCGTCATCCCTAGGAAGGGAGCATTTCTGGGGGGTGGGGTGGTCGAGGTCGTATTCATTAGAGCACACCGTAGCAAAACGTTTGAAAGCATCTTTCAACAGAAAATGAAAACGAGCGGTTCTTATTAGTCAATTCCAGGTAGTCCTTCCCTGTTTCGGACTGTTTTCTTCTGTTTTGGTTCCTAATGAACAGGACCCTGGTTCTCCCTGCTGTTGACTCGTGGACAGGGACAGATGGAGAGGCTGAGGTGTTGTAGTCACCATGCTGCCAGGCTGGCTAATCGATAGGGTTGGTAGGATTAGCAGGGAGCGTCTATTCGGTCTGGTTGGAGGCTTGCGTGTCGTTGTGGTCACTGGCGCGGCTGTCGGCGTCGTCGTCAGAATTGTCCACGGAGGTTCCGTCGATCTGGAGCTGCCGGCTGCGGCCTGAACGGCTAGACGAGAAGCTGATGGGGCCTCCACGCCTGAGGAGAACAGGCAAATACATACATGGTCATTTATCACACCCACAGATCTATGACAGTGTGTGTGTGTCCTGTTGCATCTATAGGAGTTTTGTTGAACATGTACGGGAAATGATAACAATGAATGTCTTCTTTGTTTTAAAGAAACTGGCAGAGGGAACGCCAATGGGCATAAATAACTATGTGAAGTGTATGAGAGGCTGTACCTGAGGCGGTTCTTGAGTGTGTTGACTTCGCGGGTCAGGCCCTCGCTGGCCTCGGTGGCGTCGTCCAGCTCCCTCTGCAGTTTCCTACGGGAGGCGTTGGCTCTGGTAGCCTCCTCCTCAGCCTCCTCCAGCTGACGCTTCAGCTGCTTCATACGAGAGTTGGCCTTCTCCATCTGACGGGGAGAATTTGAATTTTATTGGCACAATTCAACGTATTTACATAGCAAATTCATGGGCCAATTCAAGATTAAAACACAGAGAGCGAGAGAGCAAGAAAGAGAGATATGGAGAAGAGGGGGGAGATGAAATTGGGATAGAAATTGGAAAAACAAGGATGGAAGTTAAAGTTTGAAGACAAAAGTTTGGGACAGACAGAAGAATTGAGAGAGAAACAAAGCTACTGAAGAGAGTGGGTGGGAATAGGAGAGAGAGAGAACCAAAGCTACTGAAGAGCGTGGGTGGGAATAGGGGAGAGAGAGAACCAAAGCTACTGAAGAGCGTGGGTGGGAATAGGGGAGAGAGAGAGAGAGAGAGAGAGAGAACCAAAGCTACAGAAGAGCGTGGGTGGGAATAGGAGAGAGAGAGAACCAAAGCTACAGAAGAGCGTGGGTGGGAATAGGAGAGAGAGCGAGAGAACCAAAGCTACAGAAGAGCGTGGGTGGGAATAGGAGAGCGAACCAAAGCTACAGAAGAGCGTGGGTGGGAATAGGAGAGCGAACCAAAGCTACAGAAGAGCGTGGGTGGGAATAGGAGAGGGAGAGAACCAAAGCTATAGAAGAGCGTGGGTGTGAATAGGAGAGAGAGAGAGAACCAAAGCTCCAGAAGAGCGTGGGTGGGAATAGGAGAGAGAGAGAACCAAAGCTACAGAAGAGCGTGGGTGGGAATAGGAGAGAGAGAGAACCAAAGCTACAGAAGAGCGTGGGTGTGAATAGGAGAGAGAGAGAACCAAAGCTACAGAAGAGCATGGGTGGGAATAGGAGAGAGAGAGAGAGAGAGAGAGAGAGAGAGAGAGAGAGAGAGAGAGAGAGAGAGAGAGAGAGAGAGAGAGAACCAAAGCTACAGAAGAGCGTGGGTGCGAATAGGAGAGAGAGAGAGAGAGAACCAAAGCTACAGAAGAGCGTGGGTGGGAATAGGAGAGAGAGAGAACCAAAGCTACAGAAGAGCATGGGTGGGAATAGGAGAGAGAGAGAACCAAAGCTACAGAAGAGCGTGGGTGTGAATAGGAGAGAGAGAGAGAGAACCAAAGCTACAGAAGAGCGTGGGTGGGAATAGGAGAGAGAGAACCAAAGCTAAAGAGCGTGGGTGGGAATAGGAGAGAGAACCAAAGCTACAGAAGAGAGTGGGTGGGAATAGGAGAGAGAGAACCAAAGCTAAAGAGCGTGGGTGGGAATAGGAGAGAGAGAGAAAACCAAAGCTACAGAAGAGAGTGGGTGGGAATAGGAGAGAGAGAGAACCAAAGCTACAGAAGAGCGTGGGTGGGAATAGGAGAGAGAACCAAAGCTACAGAAGAGCGTGGGTGGGAATAGGAGAGAGAGAACCAAAGCTACAGAAGAGCGTGGGTGGGAATAGGAGAGAGAACCAAAGCTACAGAAGAGCGTGGGTGGGAATAGGAGAGAGAGAACCAAAGCTACAGAAGAGCGTGGGTGGGAATAGGAGAGAGAACCAAAGCTACAGAAGAGCGTGGGTGGGAATAGGAGAGAGAGAGAGCCTCAGCACAGATGACACAGAGACACTGATTATAGTGAATTAGTAGCTAACCTGGCATCCATGGCCTTTAACTCACCCTTTCTAAATGTCAGAACAGACTGTTTCAAGTTCACTGTGGACCGAAAACGAACACTCACCTGTTCCTTGTACTGGTCGGCATGGCGACGCTCGTCCTCCACCTGAATCACCACCTCTTTCAGCTTCTTCTCCGTGCGTCGGACGATCTTATTGGCTGCTGCCCTCTCCCTGCAAGGAAAAAGAGTGATAACGGGAAAGTGTGTAAATAGTGTCACCCTGACTGACTCATATCTGATGGGGACATACATTTGCATCAGGATGTAGTAAAAGACTCCACATTAGGCAACCTCATACACTACCATTCAAAAGTTTGGGGTCATTTACTTGTTTTTGAAAGAAAAGCTCATTTTTGTCATTAAATAACCTTATATTGATCAGAAATACAGTGTAGACATTGTTCATGTTGTAAATGACTATTGTAGATGGAAACGGCAGGTTTTTTATGGAATATCTACAGAGGCGTACAGACACCCATTATCAGCAACCATCACTCCTGTGTTCCAATGGCACGTTGTGTGAGCTAATCCAAGTTTATAATTTTAAAAGGCTAATTGATCATTAGAAAACCCTTTTGCAATTATGTTAGCACAGCTGAAAACTGTTGTGCTGATTAAAGAAGCAATAAATTGAGTACCTGGAGCATCTGTATTTGTGGGTTCGATTACAGCCTCAAAATGGCCCAAAACAAAGAACTTTCTTCTGAAACTCGCCAGTCTATTCTTGTTCTGAGAAACGAAGGCTATTCCATGCAAGAAATTGCCAAGAAACTGAAGATCTCATACAACGCTGTGTACTATTCCCTTCACAGAACAGCGCAAACGTTCTTTAACCAAAATAGAAAGAGGAGTGGGAGGCCCCGGTGCACAACATTGCAAGAGGACAAGTACATTAGAGTGTCTAGTTTGAGAAAGAGACTACTCACAAGTCCTCAACTGGCAGCTTCATTAAATAGTACCCACAAAACACCAGTCTCAACGTCAACAGTGAAGAGGAAAGTCTGGGATGCTGTCCTTCTAGGCAAAAAAAAAGCCATATCTCAGACTGGCCAATAAAAATAAAAGATTAAGATGGGAAAAAGAACACAGACACTGGACAGAGGAAGAGTGGAAAAAAGTGTTATGGACAGACGAATCTAAGTTTGAGGTGTTCGGATCACAAAGAAGAACATTCGAGAGATGCAGAAAAAAATGAAAAGATGCTGGAGGAGTGCTTGACCCCATCTGTCAAGCATGGGGAGGCAATGTGATGATCTGGGGGTGCTTTGTTGGTGGTAAAGTGGGAGATTTGTACAGGGTAAAACGGATCTTGAAGAAGGAAGGCTATCACTCCATTTTGCAACGTCATGCTATAATGTTGTTTTATAATGGAGTGGCAGAGCACAGTCACCGGATATCAACCCTATTGAGCTGTTGTGGGAGCAGCTTGATCGTATGGTACGTAAGAAGTGCCCATCAAACCAATCCAACTTGTGGAGGTGCTTCAGGAAACAAATTGACAACTGGAATGCCAAAGGTCTGCACGTCTGTAATTGCTGCAAATGGAGGAATCTTTGACGAAAGCAAAGTTTGAAGGACACAACAAGGAAACACAACAAGGAAATGTCTAAGTGACCCCAAACTTTTCAAATCAAATCAAAGTTTATTTGTCACATGCGCCGAATACAACCTTAGACTGAAACAATGCAAATAGTCTGGGTAGCCATTTGATTACCTGTTCAGGAGTCTTATGGCTTGGGGTAAAAACTGTTGAGAAGCCTCTTTGTCCTAGACTTGGCACTCTGGTACCGTTTTTTTTATACGGTAGTAGAGGGAACAGTTTATGACTGGGGTGGCTGGGGTCTTTGACAATTTTTAGTGCCTTCCTCTGGCACCGCCTGGTGTAGAGGTCTTGGATGGCAGGCAGTTTAGCCCCAGTGATGTACTGGGCCGTACGCACCACCCTCTGTAGTGCCTAGCGGTAAGAGGCCGAGCAATTGCCGTACAGGCAGTGATGCAACCGGTCAGGATGCTCTCGATGTTGCAGCTGTAGAACCTTTTGAGGATCTCAGGACCCATGCCAAATCTTTTTAGTTTCCTGAGGGGGAATAGGCTTTGTCATGCCCTCTTCACGACTGTCTTGGTGTGTTTAGACCATTCTAGTTTGTTGTTGATGTGGACACCAAGGAACTTGAAGCTCTCAACCTGCTCCACTACAGGCCCTGTCGATGAGAATGGGGTGTGCCCGGTCCTCCTTTTCCTGTAGTCCACAATCATCTCCTTAGTCTTGGTTACGCTGAGGGATAGGTTGTCATTCTGGCTCCACCCGGCCAGGTCTCTGACCATATCACTATAGGCTGTCTCGTCATTGTCGGTGATCACGCCACTGTGTTGTGTCGTCTGCAAACTTAATGATGGTGTTGGAGTTGTGCCTGGCCATGCAGTCGTGGGTGAACAGGGAGTACAGGAGGGGACTGAGCACGCACCCCTGGGGAGCTCCAGTGTTGAGGATCAGCGTGGCAGATATGTTGCTATTTACCCTCACCACCTGGGGGCGCCCCGTCAGGAAGTCCAGGATCCAGTTGTAGAGGGAGGTGTTTAGTCCCAGGATCCTTAGCTTAATGATGAGCTTTGAGGGTACTATGTTGTTGAACGCTGAGCATTCTCACATAAGCGTTCCTTTTGTCCAGGTGGGAAAGGGCAATGTGGAATGCAATAGAGATTGTATCATCTATGGATCTGTTGGGGCGGTATGCAAATTGGAGTGGGTTTAGGGTTTCTGGGATAATGGTGTTGATATGAGCCATTACCAGCCTTTCAAAGCATGAGTGAGTGCTACGGGTCTGTAGTCATTTAGGCAGGTTGACTTTGTGTTCTTAGGCACAGGGACTATGGTGGTCTGCTTGAAACATGTTGGTATTACAGACTCAATCAGGGACATGTTAAAAATGTCAGTGAAGACACTTGCCGGTTGGTCAGCACATGCCCGGAGCACACGTCCTGGTAATCCGTCTGGCCCCGCAGCCTTGTGTATGTCAACCTGTTTAAAGGTATTACTCACGTCGGCGTGATCACACAGTCGTCCGGAACAGCTGATGCTTTCATGCATGCCTCAGTGTTGCTTGCCTCAAAGCGAGCATAGAAGTAATTTAGCTTGTTTGGTAGGCTCGTGTCACTGGGCAGCTCGCGGCTGTGCTTCCCTTTGTAGTCTGTAATAGTTTGCAAGCCCTGCCACATCCGAAGACCGTCGGAGCCGATGTAGTATGTTTCAATCTCAGCCCCGTATTTATGCTTTGCCTGTTTGATGGTTCGTCGCAGGACTTCTTGTAAGCTTCCGGGTTAGAGTCCCGCACCTTGAAAGCGGCAGCTCTACCCTTTAGCTCAGTGCGAATGTTGCCTGTAATCCACGGCTTCTGGTTGGGGTATGTACGTACAGTCACTGTGGGGACGACGTCCTCAACGCACTTATTGATTAAGCCAGTGACTGATGTGGTGTATTCCTCAATGCCATCGGAAGAATCCCGGAACATGTTCCAGTCTGTGATAGTAAAACAGTCCTGTAGTTTAGCATCTGCTTCATCTGACCACTTTTTTACAGACTGAGTCACTGGTACTTCCTGCTTAAATTTTTGCTTGTAAGCAAGAATCAGGAGGATAGAGTTGTGGTCAGATTTACCAAATGGAGGGCGAGGGAGGGCTTTGTACACGTCTCTGTGGAGTACAGGTAATCTTTAATTTTTTTCCCTCTGGTTGCACATTTAACATGTTGATAGAAATTTGGTAGAACTGATTTAAGTTTCACTGCATTAAAGTCTCCGGCCACTAGGAGCCTCACCGTTGGGTGAGTGGTTTTCTGTTTGCTTATTTCCTTATACAGCTGACTGAGTGCGGTCTTAGTACCAGCATCTGTCTGTGGTGGTAAATAAACAGCCACCAAAAGTATAGCTGAAAACTCTCTAGGCAAGTAGTGTGTTTGAATGGTACTGTATGTTTTCAACCCCCTAATGTTAAAGGTCCAATGAAGTCATATATATCTCAATATCAGATAATTTCTGGGTAACAATGAAGTACCTTACTGTGATTATTTTCAATTAAAATGGTCAAAACAAAAACAAAATAGCTTCTTAGCAAAGAGCAATTTCTCAAGCAAGAAATTTGCTAGGACTGTCAGGGGAAAACTTTTTGTTGTTGTTGTTATTGGCAGAAAAGTTTGGTACTCTTTCTTATTGGTCTATTAACTAATTTACCATATGGTGATGACACCAGGCAGGCAAAAACTCCATCCCACCAAAATGGGCTGAAACTTCAAGCTGTCTTTATACTAAAAGGGCATTATCATAATTTTCACAATTTCACAGTATTATTCCAACCTCCTAGTGTGGAAATATATATACACAGCACAGGAAGATCACATTTTTGACTGCACTGGGCCTTTAAAGGTCCAGATTTGGAGTAGTTTGTAATATGATTATAGATCTGTGGTTAGGTGAAACTCCTACCTCTAGTGGTCTATTGAGTATGGGTAAATCATTACAATGAGTATATGAGCTGGAGTCCACCTATTGAAGCCTACATTTAATTCTTGGTAACCTCCCATCTTTAAACTCTGACCCCCATTATGATGTCTATTTAGTACAGTATATAGAAGACTTCTTACTTGGCCTCCTGCTCCAGTTGCTCCTCCAGCTGCAGTATCTTGGCCTCCAGGGCGGTGATGGCAGCCTTGAACTTGGACTTGACTGCCCCCTCCAGCTCTCCCAGCTTGGCCTTCAGCTCCTTGTTCTGCCTCTCCATTCCTTGACGAGCGTTCTCACTCTTCTGGGCCGCACTGCGCTCCCCAGCCAGCTCAGTGTTCAGGATATCCACCTTGGGAGAGAAATGGGAATAAAGGGAGAGAGGGTCACTCTTTGTCCATCTCTATATAAAACCGTTAGTTGTGGGTCCCAGGAAGTGGTCTGGTGTGCTACTTGTTAGTGCAGTTTATTATAGGCTACTCTCCAGACCATAGAGAGACTACATTCTATGGTCCAGGAATCGTCTCTGTGTATGAATGAATTTCAAAAGTACTTTCCTCTTGTCCGATCTCCTCCTCAAAACATCAAGAGACAATGGCGGTTTAAGGAGAGTTTTACCTGTTCTGTACCTTCATGAGCTGTGTACGTGTTTGACAATGTCAGAGTTGTACTGTACCTGCATGGTGGTCTTGCGGAAGCGGTCGTTGAGCAGCTCCATGTTGCTCTGTTCCTCCTCTAGTTCCTCCTCCAGCTGCGAGATGCGGGCCTCAAGCCTCCTCTTCTCATCTAGCAGGGCCGACCTGACACAAACAAATTCATGATTCGGTGATGTGGTTGGTACAGAACAGAGCATAGAAATCAGGGGGGAAGGCTGCTGGTCCATTTAAAGCAGCAGTATGTAACTTTTTGGGTGACCTGACCAAATTCAGATAGGAATGCGAGTTATAGATCTGTCATTCTCATTGAAAGCAAGTCTAAGAAGCGGTAGATCTGTTCTATGTGTGCGATTTCTATGCTTCCCGTTCTTAAGTTAGGGTTTTTACGTCTTTTACTTTCAGTTTTGTACACCAGCTTCAAACAGCTGAAAATACAAGATTTTGGGTTATTGAAAATATATTTCATAGCGGTTTAGATGGTACAATGATACATTGCTTGTTTTGTCACAGAAACTGAAATTAGGTAAACTGTTACAATGTTAGCAACCAGCGATTTCTGCATATTGCACCATTAAATCTGTAAAAATATCATGCTTGAATTTGATCAATAATCAGAGAAATGTAGCTACTCACTTTCCAGAGGCGCTATTTGAGATCTCGTCGGCCAACTCGTCTCTCTCCTGCTCAGCGTGTCTACGGGCCCTCTCTGAAGCCGCCAGGTCCTCCTGCAGCTGTAGGATCTCAGCTTCCAGGCCCTTTAGTTTCTTCTCGTTCTCTTTAGACTGTGCAAAGATCTCATCACGGGATGCTCTGGCCTCCTCCAGCTCCCTCTGGTAATCCTTCATCTGGGCCTGCATGGGGCAGCAGCAAGGCAAAGAGTAAGACTGGTCTGGGGCAACAGTACAGGGTTAGGGGTCAACTCCATTTCAAATGAGATTTTCCTCAATACTCCTCTATGGCAGCATTTGCACAGGCAGCCCAATTCTGATATTGTTTACCACTAATTGGTCTTTTGACCAATCAGATCAATCTGTTGCCCATAATTGGGCTGCCTGTGTAAATGCAGCCTATGAGAAAATGTTTGAAATTCAGTTTTTCTTCCCGAATTGAAATAGAACCGACCCCAACCCTGTAGCTATACTGAATATAATAGTGTAAGGCCAGCGGGGAAGCTACAAATGAGTTTAGAGCATCAGGGATGTCATCTAAATACAGACGTTGGTAGTCCTGGACATATTCTAATCTAGGATACATTAAAGCTGACTACACAGTGGACAGACAAGCACAGATACCATACCTGAAGAGGCTGCCAGTCCATTTTATTGATAAAAGGATACAGGTGTAAAAAATAATATTGCTGATTATCAGAGATCAGACAACCAGGAGTTCCTAATTAATCAGGCAAAAAAGATTGGCTTTGTAGAGTTGCAAAATTCTGCTAACTTTCCCAAAATTCCCAGAATTCCTGGTTTGAAGATTCTTGGAATTTTGGAAAAGTTACCAGAATTTTGCAACAATATTTATAATCTACAGTTGAAATCGGAAGTTTACATACACTTAGGGGCGACAGCGTAGCCTAGTGGTTAGAGATTTGGACGAGTAACCGGAAGGTTGCAAGTTCAAACCCCCGAGCTGACAAGGTACAAATCTGTTGCTCTGCCCCTGAACAGGCAGTTAACCCACTGTTCCTAGGCCGTCATTGAAAATAAGAATTTGTTCTTAACTGACTTGCCTAGTAAAATAAATTAGGTTGGAGTCATTAAAACAAGTTTTTCAACCACTCCACAAATGTCTTGTTAACAAACTATAGTTTTGGCAAATCGGTTAGGACATCTACTTTGTTAATTTTTACTCTGATTAAATGTCAGGAATTGTGAAAAACCGAGTTTAAATGTAGTTGGCTAAGGTGTATGTAAACTTCCGACTTCAACTGCATAATAGCTCAGCACAACTTGAGAATGAACAAGCAAACACAAATCCTGTATGAAGTCTAACCTGTAGTTTTCTGAGCTGTTTGATGGCTTCATCTCTGGC
Organism: Oncorhynchus masou masou; assembly: GCF_036934945.1. Taxonomy (NCBI): domain Eukaryota; kingdom Metazoa; phylum Chordata; class Actinopteri; order Salmoniformes; family Salmonidae; genus Oncorhynchus; species Oncorhynchus masou. Next base: position 11,989,516 of record NC_088215.1, on the reverse strand, counting down.
CTTGTTGGATGCTTCTATTTGCCCCTCCAGGTCCTTGAGGTCCATCTCCAGCTTCTTCTTAGCTGCCACAGCCAGGGCTCTCTGCTTCCTCTCATCCTCCAGCTCTGCCTCCATCTCACGAACCTTGGGTCAGACAACAAGATATTACAGAGGGTTGAAAACACCAAGTAAGTGATGAAACCTAGTGAAGTTTGGGTTCTAGCTTGCTCGGATGCAATAACAGTTAGTGTGAAGATGAATGGGAAGTACACAATGAGTCCATAAATTAAAGTTTTTGACCATATAATAACATGGTGATTATTTTCTCCGAACTGTTGGCCTAGCTAAATCAGCTGAGTTTCTCTTAGAGGTCTGAATGTTACTCCCCAAAAAGAGTCCTCTCTGCTCGTCTCTGTACCTGTTTGACCAGCGTCCTCTTCTTCTCCTCGTTCTGTTCGTCTCTGGCCTGCAGGTCCCTGTCGAACTGGGCCTTCATGGCCTGCATGTTGACCTCCAGACGCAGTTTGCCGTCCTCTGTGGCCTGCAGCTCGTCCTCCAGCTCCTCCAGCTGGGTCCTCATCTCCTCCACCTGCTGCTCCAGGGTGCGCTTCGACTTCTCCAGCTCATGGACCTACACACAGGGGGACGTGGAGAGACTATTAGAGACTATAAATCTGAGGTGGGTGGACAGCGTTATTTTAAAGTAATTTACAGAAGGCCTCTGTATGTAAGGTGTGTAAGGTCTCCAACAACATTTAGGAAACACTACCAGCTCCTGTAACACAGTCATTCTCACTCATTCTGTGTTGGGTGGATTGGTGGCCATATTGGAAGAAACATATGAAAACCTGTACATTTTGGTTCTATCAATCCCTATTGGATGAGCCTAGCCAAGGCAAGGCTTAGGATGGGGTTGTATAAGGTATTTGAGAACCTTCAGCTCCTGTACGGGGGGTTTAAACTACGTACGCTCTTGCCCACGTCGTCCTTGGAGCTCATCAGGTCCTCCATCTCAGTCCTCAGCTGCTTGTTGAGCCTCTCAAACTCCTCCTTGGCCTCCAGGGCCTCGTCCAGAGCCCGGGCCATAGACAGAGCCTTGGTCTCCTTCTCCCTGGCCTCAGCCTCGGCCTTGTCACGCTCCTCAGCATAGCGGGCAGAAATGGTCTTCTCCTCAGCCAGGAGCTAATGTAGAGGGAGAAGATAGTGATGAAGAAGGATGGCAAGCAATGTCTTACTGATAAGTTATGTTAACGAAGGCAATCATTGGAATCAAGAAATCACAAAAACTCAGCCATTTCTTCATTAATGGCAGGTCTACTTTTATTTTGCAGAGAGGGGAGAAGGAGATAAGCAAAGGTGAGAGGAGGGAGAAAAGGAAGTCAGATAGAGGAAAGGATAGAGATAAATGAAGATGATATGATACCTGGTCAAACTTCTTCTGCTTCTTCTCCAGGTTGGAGACAATGGTCCTCTGGTGGTCCAGGTCCACCATGAGGTCGTCCAGCTCCTGCTGCAGGCGGGTCTTGGTTTTCTCCATCTTGTCAAAGGCGGAGGCTTTCTCCTCCAGCCGCTGGCTGGTCAGCTCCAGGTCCTTCTGTAGCTTCCTCTTCACCTCCTCCAGAGACTCCAGGGTCCCCACGTCCTCATCCAGCTTCTTCCTAGACTCAAACAGCTAGATAGAGAAGACAATGGTGTTCATATTATATATTTTTTCTGTGGTTCTTACATGAGGAAATAAGGGTCACAGCTTTCTGAGTGAGCATTTGATATACAGAAAATGACAGTGGTCTTTAAAAAAAACACACATTACTGATCTTAGTGTTGGGGAAGCTACTATGAAAATATATTTTTACCAAGCTACCAATTACTTCACATTGAAAGAAGCTAAGCTACCTTAAAGCTACCCTTAAGACACATATAGTTTCCTTAACTAAAGTGACTTTAAAAAAGTACAGTGCCTTGCAAAATTATTCACCCCCTTTGGCATTTTTCCTAATTTGTTGCATTACAACCGGTAATTCAAATTGATTTTTATTTGGAATTCATGTAATGGACATACACAAAATAGTCCAAATTGGTGAAGTGAAATAAAAAAGCTAGTTAAAAAAAATGGAGAAAATAAATAAATGGAAAAGTGGTGTGTGCATGTATTCCCTCCTTTTGCTATGAAGCCCCTAAATAAGATCTGGTGCAACAAATTACCTTCAGAAGTCACATATTTAGTTAAATAAAGTCCACCTGTGTGCAATCTAAGTATCAAATAATCTCAGTATATATAAACCTGTTCTGAAAGGCCCTAGAGTCTGCAACACCACTAAGCAAGGTGCACCACCAAGCAAGCGGTACCATGAAGACCAAGGATCTCTCCAAACAGGTCAGGGACAATGTTGTAGGAAAGTACAGATCAGGGTTGGGTTATAAAAGAATATCAGAAACTTTGAAAATCCCACGGAGCAACATTAAATCCATTATTAAAAAATGGAAAGAATATGGCACCACAACAAACCTGCCAAGAGAGGGCCACCCACCAAAACTCACAAACCAGGCAAGGAGAGCATTAATCAGAGAGGCAACAAAGAGACCAAAGACAACCCTGAAGGAACTGCAAAGCTCCACAGCGGAGATTGGAGTATCTGTCCATAGGACCACTTTAAGCCATACACTCCACAGAGCTGAGCTTTACGGAAGAGTGGCCAGAAAAAAAGCCATTGCTTAAAGAAAAAAATAAGGCATGTGGGAGACTCCCCAAATATGGAAGAAGGCACTCTGGTCAGATGAGACTAAAATTGAGCTTTTTGGCCATCAAGGAAAACGCTATGTCTGGCACAAACCTAACACCGCTCATCACCCCGAGAACACCATCCAACAGTGAAGCATGGTGGTGGCAGCATCATGCTGAGGGGATATTTTTCATTGGCAGGGAATGGGAAACTGGTCAGAATTTAAGGAATGATGGGTGGCGCTAAATACAGGGACATTGACTAATCAAAGCCCAAACCTCAATCCAATTGAGAATCTGTGGTATGACTTAAAGATTGCTGTACACCAGCAGGAACCCATCCAACTTGAAGGAGCTGGAGCAGTTTTGCCTTGAAGAATGGGCAAAAATCCCAGTGGCTAGATGTGCCAAGCTTATAGAGACATATCCCAAGAGACTTGCAGCTGTAATTGCTGCAAAAGGTGGCTCTACAAAGTATTGACTTTGGGGGGGTTCTTAGTTATGCACGCTCAAGTTTTGTGTTTTTTTTGTCTTATTTCTTGTTTGTTTCACAATAAAAAAACATGTTGCATCTTCAAAGTGGTAGGCATGTTGTGTTAATCAAATGATACAAACCCCCAAAATATATATTTTAATTCCAGGTTGTAAGGCAACAAAATAGGAAAAATGCCAAGGGGGTGAATACTTTCGCAAGGCACTGTAGTTCACTATGTGAAGGAACATTTTATGTTTGTGCTTTTCTAATAACCAATTTGACTGGGTTCATGCAAGTGACTGATTCATTGTGCCCTCACTATCAGTATCTGCAATTTGGCAGTACCCCCAGAACATTGTTTTGAGAACAGAAAGGTATATCACAGTTTCAAGGTCTCAGCTTGGAGAGAAGAAGCCTCGTGAGGTATTGGTCTGTCACATGCATAAATTATGAATTCATTATGAATAATCTAAATCATAACTTGTCTGTGTAAGCAGTATATAAGAGATCTAACGGGACTGCCCCGACAGAGCTCACTTCAGACCGGTAATTTAGTTTGACTGTGACCTCTCCAGCTTGCTGTCAATAAAGAATGATTCATTTAAGATTGAATTCAGGTGTCCCTGGTGGTAATTTCCATGACAACTACATCCAAACTACTTTTTGCAAGAATAGATCACTTTGGGGTCATATGCTAACAGAATGTGTTATTTAGCCTATTAAACAAAAATTATGTTCCAAGAGAGAATTAGGCAGGTCTGATGCTGAAAAATAAAACATTTATTGCCTAACTACTGACAACACTAACTAGATTTGAATTTAGTTCAACTACCACCAAGCTACTGTAAAATGTAGTTAAATTACTAGTAGAACTACATGTAGTTTACTTCTCCCCAACACTGTATTCAACTTACACCCAATACCTATTTCGTGAGTAAGAAATCCAGCTACCACAACCTGTAGTAAATATCAACGGTGGGTGTTCACCACTGGAAACCCTGTCCTATTGGCAGTGAAACATTAAGAATGCCAGTGGGGTACATACCTGAGCCTGCAGCGTGGCCAGTTGTTTCTCCAGGTTCCTGCGGGCCTCCTCGTCCTCCTCCTGCTGCTCCTGCAGGGTACTCTTGTCCTCCTCCAGCTGACGGATACGAGAGCTCAGGTTCAGCTTCTGACGAGTCTCCTCCTGGAGCAGCTCCTACACACACACACACACACACACACACACACACACACACACACACACACACACACACACACACACACACACACACACACACACACACACACACACACACACACACACACACACACACACACACACACACACAAGACGCAAAAACCCAAAAGTAGTTAACCACCACTTACAATAAGACTTGTTGGATGAAGACAGTGATATGAAGTTGTTTTTTACAGTAGATTAGCATTATCTACAAGTGTCTCCAATAATGACGCTTCACCAAAGGACAATTGCTTCCAAAGCATATTACAATTCCTTCAACTTCGATTTCAACTATTAAGAGCATGTAATGGCTTGGTGACGTGTAAGGAGTCTCTGTTCACCTGTGTGTCCTGTAACGCACTCTCCAGGCCGGCTGAATCCTTGGCCAGCTTGATTCCCTTCTTCTCAGCGTCCTCCAGCAGGGCGGAGACAGTGTCCAGCTCCGTCTACAGACAAAGGTCAATAAATATCTCTTCATAGTCAAATGGAGACATATTCACTCCCATTTTGAGAAACCAATAGACTTCAACACATAGTGATGACGACAGACAGACAGCGTGGTCCGTTGACTTGCCCTCTAACCTGCAGTTTGTGTGTGCGGTCGGCCAGTTCTAATTTAGCCCTCTCTCCCTCGGTGGCTCGGGCCATGAACTCCTGCAGCTGAGCCTCCATCTTCTTCCTCTTGTGTTCTGACTCTGTCTTGGCCTGCTGAAGCCCCTTCACCTCGCTCACCAGCTCCTTGTTGTCACTCTCCAGGGTACACTTGTTCTTCTCCAAGTTGGACTTGAACTGCAGCGGAAAGAGGGGGGAGAGGGGTTGTGGTATACATTGGGAAGATGAGATAATTTTACAGAGGGTATGTTGGATAGGCCTGTCCTCTTGGCTTGCTTAGCAAAGAAGTGATAGTGTAGTGCTACTACTGTATGAGATGACGTTATGTAGACAGGTCTATTTTCTCAGGTGGCGACCAATGATTTATATATACATTAGATGACTGATAGGGGGTGCTGTGTTGAAGCCACCGTGCCTCTATCTTGGGAGTGTAAAAAATATATTTTAGAAGCTATAGAAATGCATTTATTAATGTCTACATTTGTTTTTTTGCCATGTGTATTCTATTAGAAACACTGCACATAATGCATACAATTACATTATATTAAAAGATAAACATACGTTTTTTAATTAAAATAAGATATAAAAACAGTTGACTTTTTAGAGAGTATTAATGTTACTGTCCCCATGACAACACATACTTAAATACATGTTAATTTGTCCTTGTCCCATTTCATTTAAATACTGTAGAATTCCACTCAGTCCTATGGAGGATTGCTCTTACTGGGGAGTCCCAATATGGCCGACCAGTGGCTTCAAAGCCTCTCAATGGCCAATACATAGCATCAGCAATCTAGGGTTTATATACATCATTGGAGGAGATCCACTCTCTTGACCTGCTAAATATGTGTGTTGCTCCTACTGTCTAAAGACGTTATGGTTGGCAGGTGCCATGTCTGATGGTGGACCTAGCCTCTAGGCCTGCTAAACATGTAATGAGACATGTTACTAGATTATTATAATAATTTTTTTAACCTTTATTTAACTAAGAACAAATTCTTATTTTCAATGACGGCCTAGGAACAGTAGGTTAACTGCCTGTTCAGGGGCAAAATGACAGATTTGTACCTTGTCAGCTCAGGGATTTGAACTTGCAACCTTCCGGTTACTAGTCCAACACTCTAACCACTATGCTACCCTGCCGCCCCACTTGAGAGGTGTATTGTGTTTGATTATAGACCCACCCTCTTGGCCTGCTCCAAATTCTCAGACAGCTCCTCCAGGGCGGTGGAGTGTCTCTGTCTCATCTCCTGGACCTGAGACTCGTGGTTCTTGGTCTCCTCGTCGATGGCCTTCTTCAGCTCAGCCACCTCCTGCTCTCGCTTGGTCCTGAGAGGAGAGAGGGGTTAGGAAGGAAGGTAGACCCATAAAGACACCTCACTGAGGTGCTGTGTCTCTCCATAGCCCTCATGCAGTTACACACGCAGGTACTTTGCCAAACTATGACAGTGCCACTTTTTCAGTGCGACCCTACACCGGTTCTTTATCCATTTCTAAAAGCACCGAAAATAAACATATTGGGACTACAGTAAACATATAAGCGTATCAGCGCAGCAAAGAGCAGTACATCTGACAAGCAGTGTCCCAGTACCTGAGCTCCTGCTGGGCAGCGGTGGTATCCAGAGTGTCCTCCAGCTCAGTCTTCAGAGCCTCCAGCTCCTCACTGAGGTCCCTCTTGACTTTCTCCGCCTTGTTCCTGGACACCTTCTCTGACTCCAGGTCCTCCTGCAGCTCTGACAGCTGGGCCTGCAGCTCCCGCACAGCTTTCAGAGCGTTGTTCTTCTGGGCCGCCTCGTCATCACCCCTGGTACACACGCACACACAACAAACTAATCAATTCCAAAATCAATTCCAACCAGCAACATAGAAATCGTTAGATTAGCTGGCTAATGCCAGGATACATTCCATTTAAATGAAAAGGTGAGAAATCATGTTAACTGTGGGGCGTTCATCTGAGCAGTGCTTTTATAGGACCAGAGATGTCCAAATGTTAGGATCATTTTGGGTAAAACCATGGTACACAAAACTGGTACATGAAATCACTGCACATTTTCTAAATCCCCCAAAATTGCTGATAATTTCAAAATCATACAGGCCCTAGCAAGTGAGACTGCAGCGTGGTGACAAAATCCCAGTGAACACAAGGTGGCAGTGTGATCGACCTTACAGCGAGTGAGCTCATGAGAACCCGTGTGTGTTAGTCAGCCTGCCGTGTGTTTGTGTGTGTTTGTCCGAGCAGTGAGTTTCTTGACCGTGTCTGTCTGTGCCTTTCTCTGTCAGTAGAAATGCCATTGCGAGCGGGGCCATAATGAGATTGAATATGTGTTGTTGCTGGCAGTCAGGCTAGATTAAACTATTATTATTATTATGGATTCTGACACATACTCACTCTAACATATCCACCCCTGGATTGTTAATTAGACTCATTCTGTCATTTCTTGTTTTGATTATTCATTATTTGTGTATAAGTATTGTATTTGAGAGACATTCTACTGTACTGTTGGAGCTAGTAACAAAAGCATTTCACTGCACCTGCTATAACACCTGCAAATCTGCGTACGCGACCAATACACTTTGATTTGATTCCTGAGCCCTGCCTGCATTCCTTAGACAGGACCAAATAATGACTCCATGTCCAATTAGGTATTACACTGATGAAGCCATAGATAGCAATATAGCTACTAATGAGTCATTATAGTCAAATAGCTACTGTCCAGACTATGGTAATTCAATAGCCCTACAATTACAAACAGTCATAAAATTCCAACTGAAATACTGTAGCCTAAGTAACGGTTTAATCAACTAACCTATGACCATGTGATGATTTCAGAAGGTCATTTAGGGGATACTGTTTTCACTACAGTCTACACCTGAATTCACTACAGTCTACACCTGAATTCACTAGTCACCACCTGAATTCACTAGTCACCACCTGAATTCGCTAGTCACCACCTGAATTCGCTACAGTCACCACCTGATTTCGCTAGTCACCACCTGAATTCACTAGTCACCACCTGAATTCGCTAGTCACCACCTGAATTCGCTACAGTCACCACCTGATTTCGCCACATCTAAATGATTGGACTTCCCCTTCATGCCAATGACCTCTGTTGTAGCCAGAGGAGGAGCTCATTAGTATGTGGTCTCAGTTTCCCTAATCAAAAGGGACTTAATTGAACGTGACACCAAATGTGTTGCTCATGAATATTTTCCACTAAATTAGGTCTGAATTGGCTTTGGATTACAAAGATTGTGAAATGAACAATCAAGCTAAATTGAGGTAATGCTTGGATGCAAGTTGACACAAGTTGACACTCATTCTCCTTCTTCCAAGAGACAGGTCTTTTTTTTGAGCCATATCTGGTAATGTTTTCCTTGAGTCCAGCAGCCCTATAGCTATTAAAAATAAACGTCTGTGAAGTACAAACAGATTCCGTGACCAATTCCCTCTGAGGTGTGAGACGATCCGTCATGGCTGCCATGCCCAAGCTAAGATTCCTTTTCCTTTCTGTTGGGAAATGCAGTGAGAGACTTGGATGGAGCACATCATCAATCTCTATCAATCTGCCTCAGAGTGTGCGTGTGTATTAAATGACTCTAGTGAGGGTGATAGCCAGCATACCAGCACGCACTGCACTAAGGAAGGCATTAGTTTAGTTTAGAGTGAACCGATGCCACTGAACAACTAAGCAGTTGGACTGTGTGGCTGCTTCTAAATATTTAGGTCAAAGCCAACATGAGGGTATGTGCCCATATGAAAGATACTATAGTATACTATAGTTAAATAATATTGTATTCACTGTAGTGTTTTTGCAGTCTTTACTGTAGTATTTACAATCTACTGCACTGTTGGAACTAGTAACATAAGCATTTTGCTGCACCTGCTATAACACCTGCAAATCTGTGTATATACCATAGTCATTACAGTAGTTTTTTTTGTGGACTGTAGTACTAATGTGAACATGACAGTAGAGTTTTTGTGGTCTGTAGTATACTGTAGTATTTATTATAGTATTCCATAGTATACTATAACATTCTATAGTAGGTACTAAACATGATTGAGGTATACTACAGTGTGTAATATAGTGTGTAACTGTAGTACTTTTGTGAACACGACTAGTGTTTTTGTGGTCTGTAGTATACTGTAGTATTTACTATAGTATTCTACAGAATTCTATACTAAGTTCTACACACAATCGAGGGATTCTACAGTGTGTAATATAGTATTCTATAATATACTACACAATTCTATAGTACGTACTGTAGTATTCAATAGTAAACTGTGGTATTTTTTAATGTATGTGTGTGTGTGTGTGTGTGTGTGTGTGTGTGTGTGTGTGTGTGTGTGTGTGTGTGTGTGTGTGTGTGCCCGCTGGGTCTCAACTGCTTGGGCCCTGTAGAGTGGACTGTTGCTATGGGGACAGGCGATGGAAGTGGGAGTATATGTGTGGGTGCACATCTAGCCGGTATGGTTTACTGGACCACAGTGGTGGCTGGGCAGGTTGGGCCGGTTGCCATAGGAACAGGCAACATGCACGGTACAGGCTTGCATGGTGGGCAAAGCTTATCTAGTCATCATCTATTCCCCTTATTGATCCAGGTAGTGTTCACATGGTACATCCTCCATTTCATTCGATTTCACCGTTTCAAAACATTTTCTCTAGTAGGGTGCCAACTGAACACAACCCATGAACGTTCCTGAGAATCCATTTTGGGGCTGGAGGGGGATTATCTCACCTGGACAGAGCGGCCTGTAGCTCCTCCTCCTTCTTGGCCAGCTGGATCTTGAGCTCCTCTATCTGGGCCTGCAGCTCAGCTATCTGGTCCTGGAGGTCCGTGGTCTCAGCGTCTAGCTTCCTCTTGGCCTTCTCCAGCTCCTGGCGAGTCTTCTCCTCCTTCTTCAGGCGCTCTGTTGACACACACACACACACACACACACACACACACACACACACACACACACACACACACACACACACACACACACACACACACACACACACACACACACACACACACACACACACACACACACACACACACACACACACACACACGTAAGCAGACAGACACACACAAGGTGGTGGGGCAGCAGGGTCAACCAAACGATGGAAATAGATGTTGGCTCAGCACTCAAAAGTATCCACTCCAACATTCCACTTAAGCAGTAGTAACCAGATTCTTCCGCTTGGTAAACCATTAAGTCACTGTGGTTTCCGAACTGAAATGGAATTCCTATCCATACGCATAATCACACTACCAGAGAAGTCTTAATCTTATCCAGTCTGTAGTCCTATTTTAATGTTATTATATGCAGTTGAACGTCTGCCATTCCACAACTAGTCTTTCCTGGATTCCTTGCATCATCAAAAGGCTTTGGAGAAGAAAGCCTGACAGGAAGGACCTTGGACCTTCTCCTCCAATGAAGGCAGAGAAAGAGAGCAAGGAAGAAAAAGAGCAAAGAATCGAGGAGACCAATCGAGGAAGAGCCACAGTGAAGCCTTTACCTTCCAGGTCGACCATCATCACCTCCTGCTTGTTCTTGACCTTGCCCAGATTCTTGGCCTTCTCCTCCTCCTCCGTCAGCTGGGAGGTCATCTCGGCCACACGGTCGTCCAGCAACTTCTTCTCCTGTTGGGTGGAGAGAGGAGAGGAGAGATGTTTTCTACAACAGGGATCTGCAATGTGTGGCTTCAGAGCCGCATGTGGTTCTTTAGCGTCCCCTTCTAATAAATCATTTGTATCAGATTAAGATAATCTTAAACATCTCTACTATCCCCTGTATCCTTCAGGGATCTATACAAGTCTAATCCCTAATTTATGTTTTCCGCTTCAATCAAACGCACAGGGTTCCGCATTCAGTGTTGGTGCGGACAGGAGGTTACAATCTATAATGCCTATTCTGGTTTTATTCGAGAGGACCTAGCAGATGGTTGGACGATGTGGAAGCAGAATGTATAAATTAGTCTTAAGCGTGCCCTCTTCTCTGACCTTGAGGAACTTGGAGTTCTGGTCCTCCAGCAGTAGAATGTCCTCCTCCATCTTCTTGATCTTGGCCTCGGCTGTCACCTTCTCCAGCTGAAGCTTCTGCCTGGCTGCCTCCTCTTCATCTAACTGCTCCTCTAGATCCTATGGATAGACAATGGACATACGTTCAACCAACAGAGACACTCAGTATCTTCAGCGCAAGGATATGTATTGCAATGCTGAAGTTACCAATAGTTTTAGTCCAAATGAATTCCATATAAACCAACATTAACTCATCAACTGATTTTGTGTGTGTGTGTGTGTGTGTGTGTGTGTGTGTGTGTGTGTGTCCATGCTGCATCCATATGTGCATATATGGGTCTCTCTCTCTGACCTGGATGTGGGACTGCATCTTCTTCTTCTCGTTCTGCATGCTCTGGTTCCTCTCCTCTTCCTCCTCCACTCTGGACTCCAGGTCGTGGAGGATCTCCTCCAGCTCCTGCTTCTTAGCAGCCAGGCGGGCCCTCATCTCCTCCGCCTCGGCAAACAGCTCCGTCTCCGCCTGCAACTGCTCTGCAAGGATGTTCTTCTCCTCTAGGAGCTGTGGGCGACAGAGGATAGAGAGCAAAGTTTACCTATGCTTCTTTTCTAGATGTTATTCGATTAGAATGTCGAAAGGTCAAATCTCCTCAAGTCTACAAAAAAGGTGCTCTCTAGAACCAAAAAGGGTTCTTTGGCTGTCCCCATAGGAGAACTCTTTGAAGAACCCCTTTTGGTTCGAGGTAGAACCCTTTTGGGTTCCATGTAGAACCCTTTCCACTAGAGGTCGACTGATTTTTCAACGCCGATTATTGGAGGACCAAAAACCGCCGATACCAATTAACCGGACGATTTATATATATATATATATATATATTTGGAATAATGACAATTACAACACTACCGACAGAACACTTTTATTTTAATTTAATATAATACATAAATAAAAATCTATTTAGTCTCAAATAAATAATGAAACATGTTCAATTTGGTTAAATAGTGCAAAAACACAGTGTTGGAGAAGAAAGTAAAAGTGCAATATGTGCCATGTAAAAAAAGCTAATGTTGAAGTTCCTTGCTCAGAACACGAGAACATATGAAAGCTGGTGGTTCCTTTTAACATGAGTCTTCAATATTCCCAGTTAAGAAGTTTTAGGTTTTAGTTATTATTATAGGAATTATAGGACTATTTTTCTCTATACCATTTGTATTTCATATACCTTATAGGCACTATAGTATTGCCAGCCTAATCTTGGGAGTTGATAGGCTTGAAGTCATAAACAGCGCTGTGCTTCAAGCATTGCGAAGAGCTGCTGGCAAACGCAGGAATGTGCTGTTTGAATGAATGCTTACGAGCCTGCTGTTGCCTACCACCGCTCAGTCAGACTGCTCTATCAAATATCAAATCATAGACTTAATTATAATATAATAAACACACAGAAATACGAGCCTTAGGTCATTAATATGGTCAAATCCGGAAACTATCATTTCGAAAACAAAATGTTTATTCTTTCAGTGAAATACGGAACCGTTCTGTATTTTATCTAACGGGTGGCATCCTTAAGTCTAAATATTCCTGTTACATTGCACAACCTTCAATGATATCTCATAATAATGTAAAATTCTGGCAAATTAATTACAGTCTTTGTTAGGAAGAAATGGTCTTCACACAGTTCGCAACGAGCCAGGCGGCCCAAACTGCTGCATATACCCTGACTCTGCTTGCACAGAACGCAAGAGAAGTGACATACTTTCCCTAGTTAATAATGCCTGCTAACATTAATTTATTTGAACTAAATTTGCAGGTTTAAAAATATATACTTGTGTATTGATTTTAATTTTAAGAAAGGCATTGTTGTTTATGGTTAGGTATAATGGAGTAATGACAGTGCTTTTTTGATTGATTGTTTTTTATAAAATAAGTTTAATGCTAGCTAGCAACTTACCTTGGCTCCTTGCTGCACTAGCGTAACAGGTGGTCAGCCTGCCACGCAGTCTCCTCTTGGAGTGCAATGTAATCGGCGCCCAAAAATGCCGATTACCGATTGTTATGAAAACTTGAAATCGGCCCCAATTAATCGGTCAACCTCTCCTTTCCACAGAGGGTTCTACATGGAACCCAAAATAGTTATACTTGGAACTAAAAATGGTTCTCCTATGGGGACAACAGCAGAACCCTTTTACGAGTGTACTACTCAACTTTCAAACCCAGTGGCCAAACTAGTACTACACAGCATGAACTATGGAAGCCAACTACATTAACAATGGCTGGAGTAAGTTCACTTGTTGTTTTATCTTCGGCAGTGCATACTTCAGAAGAATAGCTAAATTGAGATGTAGAACCATGGTAAGGGGATCAGGTAGAGCTCCAGGTAGTAACTCACCTGTTGGTGTTTCCTCTCCATCTCCACCAGCTCTCCCTCCACCTTGCTCTGTCTCTCCTTCACCTTGACCAGCTCCTCGTCTTTGGCCTGCATCTCCTCCTCCTGCCGGGTCACCTGGAGCAGAGGTTTCACCTGGAAGGGAAAAAGGAGGAGGGTCCCATCAAGGTCAGGGGAGGGAGGAAAGGAAGAAGGGAATAGGATACGGTGTAGAGAAATGGTCATATGCATCCTGTTAACAGAGGGTGTATATGTGGTCTCACGGCACGCTCCATCAGTAAAAACCCCACTCACCTTGGTGAAGAGTCTCCACCACTGCCAGTGGCGCAGCTTGAGGTAGGCAGCACAGTTCCTCTGGAGGACCTTCAGAGCACTCAGCTGCTGCTGCTTCTTAGCAAACGCCCTGAGGAGAGACATAATTAAGAGACTGATATCACATACAGCTTTACATTAGCTACTTAACTTGGCCACAGCTGTATCCCAAAACATAACACATACAGTTTCATTTTGACTTTATACAGTTTTAGCAACTTCATAACTTATCTGTACTTATGCCCCATTTTTGTGAGTTGCATTGAAATCAAAGGGCATGAACATGCCTCAGTGATGAGGTGGACATTTAAACCTACTTGACTGAGTGATAGGGGAGAGACAGTGGGGCTGCTGAGTCAAGGTACTTACTATGTAAAGTGATTTGAAGTCTGGAAGTCTGGAAAGTCTGGCTATATAAATATGAATTAAGTTATGAATCAATAATTAATCCTAATGACTCACTTGCGTGCCAGGTAGCCGCGGCAGACAGACTGGAAGTAGATGATGATGTCTGTGATCTTCAGGTCTCTCTCCTCCTCCAGGTGGGCCAGGACTCCGGTCCTGAAGAAGATCTTACTCTGGCCGATACGGAACAGGTTGGGGTCAAGTTCCAACGCTCGGATCTGTTACAATACACAGGAGAATACGAGTAAATGAGGAAAGTCAGCATGCAAATCAGATATTTTTTGTTTGTTATTTCTATCATTTTAAACAGACTGGGGCATTGACACAACTTATATTTTCACGGGTTTCAACACGTTTGCTCATTGTGTTAGTTAATTAATAGATAACATTGGAAGCCCTTACCATCCTCTCGCAGGCCTGTTTCCCGTCCATGAAGCCCTTGGGTATGGCATTAGGGGTCAGGATCTCGTACCTCGGATAAATAGAGAGGTTTTAGGAGTTAACACATGGGCATATACCAAGAGATCACTGTAAGTGAGGGCAGTCTAGTCTGCTCACAGTGAAGACAAAGAACACAAGCACAATAGTTATGTGTTCTGTTTCCGAGGTTACCTCTGTCTGAACTCCTGGAAGACGATGCGGTTGGGGAAGCCTTGTCTGCAGATACGGATCCCCTCCAGAACTCCATTACACCTCAGCTGGTCCAGAACCAGATGGGGCTCCAGCTTACCAGCCTGACAGTGATGAAGTGAAGTGTTATAAATAAATAATACAAAAACTGGTACAGGTGTACAAGCAAAGACTATTACCTATTAACCTTGTGTCTACAGAAGGTCTAGCAATATATACTCAGAGAAAACCCTGAAGTTAAGAGATCAATTCAAGTCTCGCCCCTTCTGTGGGCTTTAGTATAGAACAGGTGGCCTGGTATAGTTAGACTGACATGTAAAGTATGACAGGATATACTACTCACTTTCTTCTCGTGGTTGGGGATAATACAGCGGACGAAGTTGGGGTTGGTGTTCCTCAAGGTGGCCATGAGCTTGGTGAGGGACTCCTTGTAGAGCTGGCCCACCGTGCGGAACATGCCCTTCTTGGTCTTGTAGGTGGCTCCGAACGTCGTCTCCGCCATGCCCGCCACCTGGTCCAGGCCCACGATGCGGTCCACTGGCGAGGAGAGAGAGAGGGAAGGAAAGGGGTTAGAAGAGGGGGGAGGGGGTCGGACAGACAGACAGACAGACAGACAGACAGACAGCAGACAGGCAGGCAGACAGACAGACAGACAGACAGACAGGCAGGCAGGCAGGCAGGCAGGCAGACAGACAGACATAGGAAGCTGGGAGTAGCAGCAGCCAGCAGCAATGTGTGTCAGCTGAAGGTGTAGACAGATGAGGACCTCTAGGTATGACTGGCAGCCTCTGTGGATTTGTGGGGACGGGACAAGGACAGGGCTAGAGGATCACCTAAAACTGTAGCCCCGGACAAGCACAACTGATTCAACACGCCAAGTAATCATCAAGCCATCGATGAGTTGAATCAGGCGTTTTTATCCAGGGCTACAACAACGATGTGTGCTGTTGGGGGTACTGGAGGACTGGAGTTGGGAACCACTGCTATACAGTATACATGCTTGGTTCCAGGGTCTGTATTCATAAACGTTCTTCAGGCTAGGTACAGCAGATGAAGGGTGGGATGGTTGCTAGCGGTAAAAACAGGTCTTCTTCAGCACTATATTCCCACACTACTCCTTTCAGCAGTCATTTAAAGTGACAACCTTTTAGGATAACTACAAATTAAAGGCCTATTCTTTGGTATGAAACTAAAGGCATTTCACAGCCTGGGACCTTTCCTACACATTGTATTTTTTTCATAATATTAGCATAATCTGACAGTCAGTCACACAGGGCCATTTCATACCCGTAACTTCAGATTCACAACATGCCTCGTTTCATTTTGGTGTGTCATTATTTCTGGGCTGGCGTGTTGACAAGTGTCATATTTCCAATACGTGGCATAAAATAGTTTTGATACAAGGCATGCTGATGAATTAACAATTGTTTATCCAAGTGTCCATACAGGTAATTCATCAAAATCAAACCTCCAACTGTGTTATTAGGCTTCTAGGGGTTTCAGGCAAACAGGTCTCCAGGAATGTCCTACAAAGTTCCAGACTTTCAGTTTTTAGTCTGTAGATATTGTACCACTGTCACACCTGCTGTGTATCAACGTCTATAGTACTATAGAATCGGGCCAAGAGAAATGCCAAATACTACATGTGGTTCCAATTCTCTGCTACTTTGAAAAAATAAAAGGGGGAAATGAATGCCATTAATCTTTCGTCAGTCAAGCCTCAATTCTTTAATTCCCTTTACGCTTAAATATATGCCTTGGAAAGGGAAAAAAACCCAGAAAGGAGAATAGGCTTTGGTTCGGAATACTGAATAACCAGTGCTCTTAACCTTTCCACCATACTGTAAGGAAGCGGTCAAAATGTACACTATTGTTACCCTGAGGAAAATGGGGGAGGGGCATGCTTTTTCAATTTCAGTCAGGGGGAGGGTTTACTATTTTTTTATTTAGTCCAGGGGAGGGTCATGTAATTTGGAATTGATTCAATGTCATACGCTCATAGAAAAAAGGTTGCTATCTAACCCTTTAAAAAACCCTTTTTGGTTCCAGGCAGAACCCTTTTGAGTTCAATGTAGAACCCTTTACACAGAGGGTTCTACAAGGAACCCAAAAGATTTCTACCTGGAACCAAAAAGGTTCTACCTGGAACCAAAAATGTTTATTCTATGGGGACAGTCAAAGAACACTTTTTTCTAAGTGTATTGCTCAGTGTTCAAGAATGAATTGCTTATTATATCTGGATGTGTGCCTGATGATGCCCCTCATCCCTGATTCTCTGCTGGATGTGCAATATCAAGTGCCACTACTGTAGTCTCAATAAAATGATCCATAGACTATAGGCCTAGGCTACATGAAGAGCACACTTGGAAAAGCACAGGGCAACATCATATTTCAAAGAAAATGTACTTCCTTCCTAAGTTTTTGCACTGCTGGGATGGTGTAAAAATAAGCTACACTCAATCAATCAATCAAATTGATTTATAAAGCCCTTTTTACGTCAGCAGAGGTCACAAAGTGCTTGTACAGAAACCCATCCTAAAACCCCAAACAGCAAGCAATGCAGATGTAGAAGTACGATGGCTAGGAAAAACTCCCTAGAAAGGCAGGAACCGAGGAAGAAACCTAGAAAGGGACCAGGGGTGGCCAGTCATCTTCCGGCTATGCTGTGTGGAGATGATAAAAGTACATGGCCATTAAGGCCAGATTGTTCTTCAAAATGTTCAAATGTTCATAGATGACCAGCAGGGTCATATAATAATAGTGGTTATAGAGGGTGCAACAGGTCAGCACCTCAGGTGTAAATGTCAGTTGGCTTTTCATAGCCGAGCATTCAGAGGTCGTGACAGCAGTTGCGGTAGAGTGAGAGAGAGCGAGGGAGAGTTGAATTACACACTGCAATTGATAGGCTGTCCCAATCATGAGCCCTGCTCTTGTTGATGTAGGCCTATAGTCTTTTGTGCAGCCTAACCAATGGTTGTGCTGTGTAAGGTGGCACTTCAGGAAGCAAGTCAAAGGCTTCGTCCCCAAAATGCTATATTTGTGTGTGCGCTGACCAGCCCTACTGATGTCCTGTTCAGTTTGAGAGGAAGAGCGTGAAGATGAGAATGAGGACCGGAGGTAAGCTTGCTACTGCTATAATTGATTTGAATAAAAAACAATGTTTCGTTGCCCATAATGAAGCTATTTATCAGAGTTACTAACCTCACAATAAGCCTTTTTCAAGTAATTTAAATAGCTTACATTACAAAGAAGTGTCAGCTGTAGAGATTGACAGCGCATGGGTGCTGAAATGCTAATTCAAGGCCTAATTAATTTAAACGATCTTCAGTTTAATTTGACTTTAGGCTACTAACAACAAGAGGGCTTTGTGTTGGAGCCTTTTTCTTCCTATTCAAGATATAAGAAGTAGGCCGACCTGTTAGTCTACTATCCACAGACTGTCAGCTTAGTCCTTCAGTCACCATGCACTCCTTAAATATCTGTGTCAGTGAAGAGCTAAGTGTATTAAGTTAAAACCAGGGCTCGAATTGATGTGGCTTTTGTTAAAGAAAATGGCTAAAAGCATACGCCTACCCCTTGCTAGCTTAATATTTTCCTTTTTAAAAAAACACACAAAAAAAGATTATATAAAGTGATCTATAACGCAATATTTGTGCTAGAAACAAGTTGTAAAACACGGGGGAAAGACAAGAGTACGATGCATATGGGATATCTTTGGTTTGTCTCTATGACATTCAGAGGCTATGCTACAACCACCTATAGGAGATTTAAAAAATGGATTTCGCTTGGGAAGTAATGTGTGATTCTGTCACTATTGTTGGATTCTAGCATGAAATATACTTAGTCATGTTACCAGACTAGAACTTCTTGATTACTGTATATGTACAAAAAAATGTATATGTTGGGGTCAATGGAGGGTGGACAGGAACTAAGTTTATGGAAAGTTACTGACTGAGACAAGAGTGCAGAAAGTGTACATTCTGTCAAACATGTTATTGTTACATCTCATGGCTCCTAAGGAGGGAGGCAAAGGGCAACAGTCTGGTTTCAGTCACTGATAAGGTAGGATAGTCGTGGGTTAGGGAGGAGCGAGGAAATCGGCCCGAGATCAGGTCAGATGAAGTGAGAAGGAACAGTCCAATCCCGCACACATACACTGCCATGCCCACGAAGATTCCAGCATCAGGCAGAGCCATGACTACACCAGTGAGAGGAGCCAATTCAGTTCCTGACTAGCAACAGAGGTGTAGTGGCTGTCAATATGTGCAAGGAGTTGACTCTGCCTCGTAGAAGGTTATAAATATATGTGCTTATGTAAACATGTCTTTGTCTTTGCAGCTGTATGACCCAGTGGGTGAATAAACTTGGTTTGAGCTTCTGCTTATTCAGAACCTAACAGTTGGCGCTGTCGGCGGGATTCACCACGATTTACAGTCAAACTAAAGAGTCCGAATCAGTGAAACAGGAGCCGGCACCAAAAACAAGGTAGACACAGTTCCTATATCTGTTACAACTCATTCTGCCATCTTGGGGAGATGAGAGTCGTAGGCTGAACCAATTATAGGACACGGACCTAGAAAGCCTAAGTTTATTCAGTAGTCCCATCGTGTTACGACCAGTCGTAAATATTGGGGGAGGGTAGGTTCCGTATGTATAGGTCCCAAGTGGGGGTGTTCCTCTGCAAGATCCATAGAAATATAGGGTTACGGGTAGGTTCCGTACGAATAGGTCCCGAGTGGAGCTAGTTCCCTGCAAGTTCCGTGGGTGACACTACAGTGTAGGGTAGGTTCCATGTAGGATAAGTCTCTAGTGGGGGGTGTTCCCCTGCAAGATCCGTAAGTGGGAAGAAAGTCCCAGCCGCAGTGGCCGTAGAGTGTGTGTGTATGGATAACGTGTCATGCTTGAGTACTAGTACGGTATGGTAGGTTGTAGAGAAGTAGTCCATGGAGAAGGACAAAGGAGGAATGTGGATGGTGACAGAAGGTTGCCTATAAGTTCTGGGGGAGATCCTCATTCACGGTTAGAAAAGCAAAAAGATATTCAAATGATTTTTAACATGATTTGTGTGTATAAGCAGTAGCAATAAGGATAATGTTCGGCTTATGCCCTATTGGGGCGGGGAACCGTGACAGATTGTGCGGAAATAGGAAGATAACTGTGAATAATTTTGGTTGTGTGTGTTGTCAACAACAAGGATATATGAAGCGTGACACCTGTCTGTATAAGACATTAGGTTTCCCCTATTCTCAGGTAGTAAATTGGCAGACACTTCAGTAATGGATCTCATACAAAGTAGGTTCCATGACCAAATGATTAGGTATCTATACCATAATTACTCTCCGGAAAGTGGACTAAATTGCTCTGAAAAGCCCGTATTATTGTTTGTTGTATTTTCTTCATGGCATAATCATTACATAATTTGAATTGAACAAAACAATAATAAAGGCTTTTCAGACCAATTCAGTCTAAGTAGGCAGTATCTTATGCTAGCAGGAGTAGAGCATTACTGAAAGGTATTGCCATCCATTAGCCTAATGACTACTATACTAGTACTGAGACATTGGAGACGACCAACAATGACATGCAGCCTAGAAGCGACGGGAGCCTCTGTATGGAGGTAGTCTACACCATGCTGCACTGCTAAGCCATGGATCTACATCAGCATGTACCAACATAAAACGTCATCTATCTCTATGGACAACACGATGCTGCGCTGGTAAGCCATGGATCTACATCAGCATGTACCAACATAAAACGTCATCTATCTCTATGGACAACACAATGCTGCGCTGGTAAGCCATGGATCTACATCAGCATGTACCAACATAAAACGTCATCTATCTCTATGGACAACACGATGCTGCGCTGGTAAGCATGGAACCTTCTACAGCTACAGTCATTACATTCACCTGGAGGCTCATCAAGACTAGTGACATTGTTCTGTATCTCTACGATACAGAGAGACAGGGGGATAAAAACACCTGACAGAAGAGAAAATAAAAACATACAAAGGTTGAAAACATAAACAGAGGTTAGAAGGCTGAAGTCCGACTGATTACTATTGGTATCATGTTAGCTAAATAAGCAGCAAACATTGTACATTGACAATCCCTAAAACAAATAGGCCTAAATTATGATGGATTAACGAATCTAACTAATAATAATTGTTAATCATCAAGCCAGTGCTAACACATTCCTTGTCTATTAACCATGTGGACAGGACAGGGGCCATAACTTACCATCTTTCCAGAGCTCGGCCACAAACTTGTCAGTGGACTGGTTGAGCAGCGAGGCCACGTTGTCATTCAGGGGGTCCATGTTCTTCATCAGCCACTCATCTGCCTTGTAGTCCACCTGGGGAGGGGGGAGAAGGTCAGAGCCATCCAGGCCTAGAGAGTATAAGCAATAATAGCCCTTCAGGGATGAATAAAGTTTATTGAATTGAACTGTCGGAGAGTGGTGATATACAACAAAATGACCGTTGAGGTTCCAAATTCATTTCACTAGAGATGACATAAGACTCCAAATCATTCCAGGAAAGTGTGTTTAAAGACGACGTCGACATAATATTGAACAGATGTGGTTACGGTGTACCGCAGGACTGCCTGTACTGGAAAGGGCCCGGGTCTCTATTGCGCAACACTGACTGGACGCTAGAGAAACTAGCCAAACCTCCTCCCACGTATCTGATACATAAAACCAGGATGATACTCCTGCGGAATTTGAATACCGTAGAGGAGAAGTTGTGCGTCAAGAGCAATACAGCAGCCAGAGGTTGATGGGAACAGGATAGGGGCTAGTGACGGAACAGACAATGCCTCAGGACACATTATAACGGAGGCTTTCCAAAAGGACCTGATGTGCCTCCAAGACCACTACAGCGGAAAACCTCGGAGAAATCAGAAGATCTGGAAGTAAATCCCGCAGCTTGAAAGGACCTGGTGTGCCTCCAAGAACACAACTAACCAAAGGCTCTGGGGTCTACAAGTAGTGCAGATGACGTAAACCAAAGTAACTTGTAAGTGGATACATAAAAATAGCCCCAAACATTGCCTCAGCGGAAAAATCGGTCTATAATACGTCCCAGTGCATTGTAAATGTTTAATCTTTGACTCGAG
The DNA here is from genome assembly GCF_036934945.1 of Oncorhynchus masou masou. NCBI lineage: Eukaryota > Metazoa > Chordata > Actinopteri > Salmoniformes > Salmonidae > Oncorhynchus > Oncorhynchus masou. The sequence continues at coordinate 11,967,657 of NC_088215.1, read as the reverse complement.
GAATACGGCAGAGCCATACGTTTTTAAAGGGATAGTTTTCTGGATTTTTACACCAATCTTTGGGTTACAAATAAAAACCAAGCAATCCCTTAAACTATCCTCCACCACCTATATGTAATCTCACCGGTCCGTACCTTGCCAGCGTAGTGGATGATGCAGAAGTCAGCCTTGTCCTTTAGCTGTCTGGGCTTCTGGAACTTGGAGTGGGTGCCCTGCTCCTGGACCAGCTTGTCGATGAACGTCTTGTCTGTGGCCTTGGGGAACCAGCACTCCTCATCCAACAGAGCCAGCACACCAGGAGGGTTCGCCTGCAGGATGACAGCACACAGGGCCATGTTCAATAGCACACCAGGGAAAAAAGTGAATCAACGGAAAATAAATTGTTTTAGTTTACTTTGTTCCTTACTGATTCAATCTGTTTCAAAATGTTAGCTGCTGATTGAACATGACCCAAGTATTGACAACAGCACAACACCACAGGAGGACACACACACACACACACACACACTCACTAAACGGATACTGACCGGCCTCTCGATGAGGTCGATGCAGGGCTGCAGGTCCAGGCCGAAGTCGATAAAACTCCACTCGATGCCCTCCCTCTGGTACTCCTCCTGCTCCAGGACGAACATGGTGTGGTTGAACAGCTGCTGAAGCTTCTCGTTGGTATAGTTGATGCACAGCTGCTCAAACGAGTTCAGCTACAGGAGAAAGGCATATAAATTGATTTGATCTTTTCAGAACTCAGAAACTCAAGAAACTTTGTCTCAAAAGTAAAGAAAGCAGTAAGATGGATTATTTCTTAATTCATCCCTAGGGGGAAATTTGTAAGGAGTTCCAGATATGTAAAATCAACAAGACTACATTATTTTGTTTATGAAACAGCAATGAATACCACTTCTAAGATGTCTTCAGCTCAAACTGGCACCTACTGCTTTTTAGTTTACAAAACAATAACTGCAGCTGATTGAGTTTTGTTTGCTATGATTAAATTGATCCCAGGGATCGTGATTTATTTTCCTGTTCTTATGGCTCAACATTACAACGCTGCAGCCAAGGCTCTTAGTGGGGGAATAAACAGCTGCCACAAACCAGAAGGGAAACAGACAGGTTGGAATTTCAGCACAAGATTTAGTGATCTTGAGATATTGAGTGTTTTAATCAACGATTAGGTTCATGTCAGCAATGTTTGAACCGTCTGAACTCGCCTCTTGTTGAACGAGCCTCGCATGATAACTATTGTCTATCAAGTGATAGATCAATTAATGACCTTGGTGTGAATGATATAAAACTAAATGAGGACGACACCCAAGAGTCATTTTTAGAAGTGCTGAGATTCCCATAACTGACCGAGGAGGAAATGGGTTCAAAGTGCAATTAGTACACAGGATAAATGATCAGCTGTTTCCCAAAAATGTCAATCAGACCATTTCCCCACATAAAAATGTCCTTAGATCATTCAGATGACCAGTTCCATAGACAGGATGAACTAAACCAAGTACCCTCTCTCTTCTCTAGCTGTTTTCTCTGTATCTGGAAGAGATGGAGGGACCTGGTGGAGGCCTTATTTGCCATGTATTTATAGTTTTTCTCAATTGCTAAAACACAATTTCTGAAATCTTGCTCCATTTCCTGAAAACAGTAAACACAAAACCTCATCTTCAAGCACTATTTACATACACTCTGACTCCTCTTGCAAAATTAAACATTCGCCTCAAAACAGTTTTACCTGTGTTCAAAATCAAACACTGCTCTCAAATCATAAACAAAGTGATCAAAATGATATACACTGCAAGCAGTAAGTAAACAATACACCGAAAAATAGAAAACACATTGTTCAAAACATACAATTCTCAGGGAGAAGTACATTTTGAATCTAAAAAAATATTCATATTTTTCCGTCATTGTCTTTTGGTGAATGAAAACATGTTCTATCATAGTAGCTCAAAATTGATCAGAAATTACTATTCTGCTTTGCTCTTTGCAATTTTGTTTTTTGTTCTTCCTCCTCCTTGTACCCCTATTTTTACAGTACTGTACCCTGCATCTCACAAACTTGTCCTTTGTCTCTGTGATACTGTAATTCTTGTTCTTTGTTGATATGAACCTGCAACAAGTCAAAATCTAAAATCTCAACCAGTCAAAATCTTAATAAATGGAAAGCACAATGTTCAGGGCCATACAATTTGTCCATTGTACAGTATACAGCCTACAATGCACTGTACTACAGTATCCATTCTCAGACTTTCTCCTTCCCACCTTCAACAACCTGTTTGCTCTCTGAACTGGCTTATATTGGTTGTGTTGCATCATTTGAAACAGGTTAAATCAATTTTGAGTGGTTCTGTTCAATCAATGACATGTGTTCTCTATTTGTATTTGATTGTTGCCACTCGTGTTTACCAGTATATATGACATGTGCATTAGAATGCAGAATGTGTTTTGAGAATGAGAATGTGTTTAGAGTTTTGCTGAAAAGTCTAAGTGAGATCTGCAAATTGTGTTTTACCATGTGAAATGGTTTAAGGTATTGACAACAGACTGCATAATTAGCTAAATGAGTCTAGGCAACTGAGAACTTTGTTCAGCCAATGGGTTTTAGTGTTTTAGCAATTGAGAAAAACTGTAAGTACCTGTTGAGGCCTACGTATTTAAGTACCTGGAAGATCTCAAAGCCAGCGATGTCCAGGATGCCGATGAAGGAGGCCCCCTGGCGTTTGGTACGGTCCAGGGCCTTGTTGATGCGGTGGACCAGCCAGCGGAACAGACGCTCGTATGTGGCCTTGGCCAGAGCCTCCACTGCAAAGTCAGCCTAGAGAGAGAGAGAGAGGTGAGGGAGAGGTAGAGAGAGGTAGAGAGGTAGAGAGAGGTAGAGAAGTAGAGAGAGAGAGCGAGAGAGAGAGAGATATGCATTGCTTATTAGATTGTCTTTCAGTGGTATGACTTGGCAAGTAAGTCTGCCATCCTCAGCCTTGGGGTCTCACGGCTAGACCTCTCTGTTGTTATAAATCTAACACAGAGGTGGACAGGAACCACACCCCACAGTACTAACATTATCCTGATCCAGAGTCAGCAGTACAGTGAGTCCATAGAGGGGTGATGAGTGAAGCAAGGAGAGCTTCTGTGGCGTAGCGTTTGTGTTTTACCTGTTCTTTGGTCTGGGCCTTCTGGACGTAGTCTCGTCCCACCTTGATCCTTGGAGACAGGATGGCCCGGGTGAACTCCATCACGTTCAGCCCCAACAGGTGGCACAACTTCTGGGCCGCTGGTAGAGGAGAGGAGGAAGAGGGAGATGAAGGAGGGAGTGAAAAAAGGGAAAAGAGTAAACGTTTGTTCTCAAGATGTGATTACAGGCAACACAAATAACTTTACAATACTCAAATATCCCTTGCATAGACTCAAAGCAGTAGCAGGGAATGAAGTAGCAACATTTGAGGAGTTAAACGTTATTGGGATATGATTATATATATATATATTATATAGACCCGACGGATAACCCTATAATCCTTCAATTCCCATAAACCCCAGTAAGTGGGAAAACACAGTAAAAACCATATAGACTTTCCATCAGTGGGACCACCGCTTGAGACCACCAGAAAATGCATACCACTGGCAGCAGGCCACAGCTCCACATGGTCGGTAGCTAAGAATTACATTCTCCCCCTTCTGCCAGAAGTTGCTCACATTTGACCGTTAATGGTAAAGAATAATAAGTAAGAACTGAACTGAGTGACTGCCTCCCCCTGCCAGTCCAGTAACTCTAAGGTATGCCTGGAGCAGACCTGGATCCAAATACTATTTGAAATATTTCAATTACTTTCAGCAGTTGCTCTAGTCTGTCTGGAGTGTCAGGTGAATGGGGTTTGCACATTTGGGACTTTTGTATTGGTTCCATTGCAAAAGACAAGCTCAACCAACCACAGCTTAAGTATTTGAAATAACTTAAAATAGTACTTGAACCCAGGTCTGGACTAGAGCTCAGGGTAGGGGGTAGTTAAACACACAGCTGTTTAGAACACCTGTGGGTTAATAACACAGACTCGATTTAAGACGTGTCAAAGCGGCTTTTATGATATTTTTCTTTTGGAACTGGGGAGATGTTTGAATTTTAAATATTTGTCACGGCGGGAGCTTCTGGAGAGGTAAGAATGATAAATCTGTATCATTTCCAGGGGTAGAGTTGCCAGCGCAGAGCCTGCTAAAAACATCTGCTTCTGCCCTAGATCTGTTTTCCACTTTTGGTAATAACTGGCTGGGCCACGGCATTGACACTCACTTGCTACCCTCTCCTCTTGAAATGCCAAGAATGCAGCAGTAACACACGGGGTTGAGGCAAAGTCTTCATTTGTTTTTCCTTCTAAGTAAAGTAGGGGAGTAAATCTGCATAATTCTGTTGTTTGAAGGTGGGTGACAGAGCCAGGAGAGATGGGAAGGTTAAATCGTTAGAGCTCTGGCGTCTGACTCAGGCTGGTTAGCACATGTCTGGGAGGAAGATGAGGATGAGTAAGATAAGGTCTGAATGTGAGAATGTGAGGAGTTTCCTTGACATCAATACATGTGACAACAGACAGGTGTAACGGGGGTGTGAATGTAGTTATGTGTGCCGAGGGCACAGCGGGTCAATGTCAGCTACCTGTGTTCTCAGGCATAGAGGCCTGGTCTGAGTTCCTCTCCTTCTTGAAGACGATGTTCCCAAACTGAAGCACGGAGGAGACCACCTTCAGCATGGCTGCAAGCACAGAGAACGTTATCATAAACTTATCATGAAAGCCACACACTGCTCTGTGTTTGTTGGAATACATGGAACTGTTATGAACATGTTAAGTTATAATAATTACAGTAAAGCTGTAAAGTGTTGAAGTAAAAAGTGCTTTAAAAAGTAGACAGACGGACAGACAGACAGACAGACAGACAGACAGACAGACAGACAGACAGACAGACAGACAGACAGACAGACAGATGAGAGTGAGGATGGTGGTACCCAGGATCTCGTCGTGGGAGAAGCTCATGATGTGCATGGCCTCCATGGTCTCCTGGAAGTTGTCTTTGTCCTGCTGACCAGGGACGGTAATGTTGCCGTTGGACAGGAAGCGGTAGTTGTTGAAGCCCTCCAGGAGCAGGTCCGCTACACAGAGGAAAGGGAAATGACATCGAGATAGCTGCTCCGAGGTCACGAAGGACAAAAGGCAAACATGCATTTTTGACAGTCTAGGTAGGTAGTGAACGACACGGAGGCTGAGTGGGTTTCAAGACACCTCAGGCCAACGGCTATAGAAACAATGTTCTGCATGTCAGAGGGTGACTATTCTTTACAGAGGCCATATGGGTCCAGGTTGTTGAAGTTATGCTGATGATACATATCAGACTACTTACACCTGAGATGTTCTCCCGCCCCACACAGCAGCTGGTAGAAGATGTGGAAGGTGCGCTCGTCTTTGGCTTGGCGAACAGCTCTTGATTTCTCCAGTAGATCTGTCCCATCACAGTCAAGGAAGGGCAGCCTTTATACAGTAAAGAAAGATATTAACCCCCTAGAGTAGATGTATGCAGATCGAATTAGCATAATACAACAATCCCCATCAAAATCTGTCAGTTTATGTAAATGATTCATATATCATAGCTTGCATGGAACATTTAAGCTAGCTGTTTGGAAGGATACAAGTTTCGATGTTGGCCCCGACGATGTATCCGGTGACATCAAAGTTGATCCGGATGAACTTTCCCTTGAGGGAGAGAGAAACGGAGGGTGAAAAAAGCAGACAAACTATTTCACTGCATCCACATCTCCCTCAACCAGGTCTCACACTGTACTGCAAGGCCTTCCCTTTTCTCCCTCTGAGTCACATCACAATAAGGCTACATTTTATTAGTCTGGTCCCAGAACTGTATGTGCTTTAGTCAACTACTATAGTCAGATGAGTTGGCACATACACAGATCTGAGACCAGTCCAGGCCATTGTATTTTATCCTCATTTGACCACATTCCTATTGGTCTCTACTGTCCTGTGGTCTGGATTAGACTACATTCATCTTGGTCTCTACTGTCCTGGGGTCTGGATTAGACTACATTCATCTTGATCTCTACTGTCCTGGGGTCTGGATTAGACTACATTCATTTTGGTCTCTACTGTCCTGTGGTCTGGATTAGACTACATTCATTTTGGTCTCTACTGTCCTGTGGTCTGGATTAGTCTACATTCATCTTGGTCTCTACAGTCCTGGGGTCTGGATTAGACTACATTCATTTTGGTCTCTACAGTCCTGTGGTCTGGATTAGACTACATTCATCTTGGTCTCTACTGTCCTGGGGTCTGGATTAGACTACATTCATTTTGGTCTCTACATTCCTGTTGGCTGGATTAAACTACATTCATCTTGGTCTCTACTGTCCTGGGGTCTGGATTAGACTACATTCATCTTGGTCTCTACTGTCCTGGGGTCTGGATTAGACTACATTCATCTTGGTCTCTACTGTCCTGGGGTCTGGATTAAACTACATTCATCTTGATCTCTACTGTCCTGGGGTCTGGATTAGACTATATTCATGTTGGTCTCTACTGTCCTGGGGTCTGGATTAAACTACATTCATCTTGATCTCTACTGTCCTGGGGTCTGGATTAGACTACATTCATCTTGGTCTCTACTGTCCTGGGGTCTGGATTAGACTACATTCATCTTGGTCTCTACTGTCCTGGGGTCTGGATTAAACTACATTCATCTTGATCTCTACTGTCCTGGGGTCTGGATTAGACTACATTCATCTTGGTCTCTACTGTCCTGGGGTCTGGATTAGACTACATTCATCTTGATCTCTACTGTCCTGGGGTCTGGATTAGACTACATTCATGTTGGTCTCTACTGTCCTGTGGTCTGGATTAGACTACATTCATCTTGGTCTCTACTGTCCTGTGGTCTGGATTAGACTACATTCATCTTGGTCTCTACTGTCCTGTGGTCTGGATTAGACTACATTCATCTTGGTCTCTACTGTCCTGGGGTCTGGATTAGACTACATTCATTTTGGTCTCTACTGTCCTGTGGTCTGGATTAGACTACATTCATATTGGTCTCTACTGTCCTGGGGTCTGGATTAGACTACATTCATGTTGGTCTCTACTGTCCTGTGGTCTGGATTAGACCACATTCATTTTGGTCTCTACTGTCCTGTGGTCTGGATTAGACTACATTCATTTTGGTCTCTACTGTCCTGGGGTCTGGATTAGACTACATTCATCTTGATCTCTACTGTCCTGGGGTCTGGATTAGACTACATTCATCTTGGTCTCTACATTCATGTTGGCTGGATTAAACTACATTCATCTTGGTCTCTACTGTCCTGTGGTCTGGATTAGACTACATTCATCTTGGTCTCTACTGTCCTGGGGTCTGGATTAGACTACATTCATTTTGGTCACTACTGTCCTGTGGTCTGGATTAGACTACATTCATCTTGGTCTCTACTGTCCTGTGGTCTGGATTAGACTACATTCATTTTGGTCACTACTGTCCTGTGGTCTGGATTAGACTACATTCATCTTGGTCTCTACTGTCCTGTGGTCTGGATTAGACTACCCCTGTGCATGAGGCAGTGATTTGGCTGTGCTGAACAGAACAACCCTCTCTAATCTTAACTGGATCCAGAATCAAAGGAGTCATTAATGAATAGCAGAAACATTTCTTGTCCTGCTGGAATGTTCCTGTGTAATAATAGGAAGATAATAAATTCCTCTCCATTGATTTATCTTCCTTATCATCAAAAGATTCCAGGAAGTTTTGAAAAACTCCATCGGGATAATACTTTATAATAATATATAATAATAATAATTCTGTATACTTCTGGCCCTTCTTTGGACACTGTGTTAACAACCCTCCAGGCAAGCTTCAATGCCATACAACTCTCCTTCCGTGGCCTCCAATTGCTCTTAAATACAAGTAAAACTAAATGCATGCTCTTCAACCGATCGCTACCTGCACCTGCCCGTCTGTCCAACATCACTACTCTGGACGGCTCTGACTTAGAATACGTGGACAACTACAAATACTTAGGTGTCTGGTTAGACTGTAAACTCTCCTTCCAGACCCATATCAAACATCTCCAATCCAAAGTTAAATCTAGAATTGGCTTCCTATTTCGCAACAAAGTATCCTTCACTCATGCTGCCAAACATACCCTTGTAAAACTGACCATCCTTCCAATCCTCAACTTCGGCGATGTCATTTACAAAATAGCCTCCAATACCCTACTCAACAAATTGGATGCAGTCTATCACAGTGCAATCCGTTTTTGTCACCAAAGCCCCATATACTACCCACCATTGCGACCTGTACGCTCTCGTTGGCTGGCCCTCGCTTCATACTCGTCGCCAAACCCACTGGCTCCATGTCATCTACAAGACCCTGCTAGGTAAAGTCCCCCCTTATCTCAGCTCGCTGGTCACCATAGCATCTCCCACCTGTAGCACACGCTCCAGCAGGTGTATCTCTCTAGTCACCCCCAAAACCAATTATTTTTTTGGCCGCCTGTCCTTCCAGTTCTCTGCTGCCAATGACTGGAATGAACTACAAAAATTTCTGAAACTGGAAACACTTATCTCCCTCGCTAGCTTTAAGCACCAACTGTCAGAGCAGCTCACAGATTACTGCACTTGTACATAGCCCACCTATATTTTAGCCCAAACAACTACCTCTTTTCCTACTGTATTTATTTTATTTATTTATTTATTTTGCTCCTTTGCACCCCATTATTTTTATTTCTACTTTGCACATTCTTCCACTGCAAATCTACCATTCCAGTGTTTTACTTGCTATATTGTATTTACTTTGCCACCATGGCCTTTTTTTGCCTTTACCTCCCTTATCTCACCTCATTTGTTCACATCGTATATAGACTTGTTTATACTGTATTATTGACTGTATGTTTGTTTTACTCCATATGTAACTCTGTGTCGTTGTATGTGTCGAACTGCTTTGCTTTATCTTGGCCAGGTCGCAATTGTAAATGAGAACTTGTTCTCAACTTGCCTACATGGTTAAATAAAGGTGAAATAAAAAAATACAAATAAAAAATACAACAAACACACATGCCAGCTAAATCTGTCTCAAGTGCCAGTTGTTAGAGCAAGAGATAGTGAGTGAGATGGCATGAGTGGCTTGAGGAACATACATTATAAACATAGGGAAGACTTCAAATGATGCTCGATACTGTCTCGCAAATGGTATTCTTTTGGGGAAATATGTATACATTCTTTACTTACGAATCGTGACGAGTTGTCATTCTTCACTGTCTTGGCGTTGCCGAAGGACTCGAGGATGGGGTTGGCCTGTAAGAGTTGACGTTCCAATTCACCCTGAAAAAGAGGAGAGATATTACAACAAAGCACTGGGTCCAAGCACATATGCCCCCTTCCTCCAACTAAACCTTTGACAAATAAAAAGCACATATGCCCCCTTCCCCCAACTAAACCTTTTACAAATAACAAGCACATATGCCCCCTTCCCCCAACTAAACCTTTGACAAATAACAAGCACATATGCCCCCTTCCCCCAACTAAACCTTTTACAAATAACAAGCACATATGCCCCCTTCCCCCAACTAAACCTTTTACAAATAACAAGCACATATGCCCCCTTCCCCCAACTAAACCTTTTACAAATAACAAGCACATATGCCCCCTTCCCCCAACTAAACCTTTGACAAATAACAAGCACATATGCCCCCTTCCCCCAACTAAACCTTTTACAAATAACAAGCACATATGCCCCCTTCCCCCAACTAAACCTTTTACGAATAACAAGCACATATGCCCCCTTCCCCCAACTAAACCTTTGACAAATAACAAGCACTTATGCCCCATTCCCCCAAATAAACCTTTTACAAATAACAAGCACATATGCCCCCTTCCCCCAACTAAACCTTTGACAAATAACAAGCACATATGTCCCCTTCCCCCAACTAAACCTTTGACAAATAACAAGCACATATGCCCCCTTCCCCCAACTAAACCTTTTACAAATAACCAGCACATATGCCCCCTTCCCCCAACTAAACCTTTTACAAATAACAAGCACATATGCCCCTTTCCCCCAACTAAACCTTTGACAAATAACAAGCACAAAAACATTTTGTCCCAGGAGAAGCATTTTTCCAATACACACAATGACTGATCACCCTTCTAATGTTCGTCAATGTCAATCTAACAATCACAGTGTCACACAGACCATGAAACATATGTAGGCGGACGGACACTGTTTCCCCAGTAATGTTCATGACCATAAAAACTAGTAGAAAAGAGAGTGAAACGACAGGTATTGCAACGCTGTAAAAGACAGATGTGATCAATGGAGCATGTTCAGGAAACCACTTTACAGTCTCTCTGCTCAATATCCTACAACAGTACGTCCAACTAAAACTAAAGAGATGGCAGGATAGGGAGAGAGAGGAGAGAATCTCATTTCTTTTGAATGAATTGGGCCTGTTCTGTGCGGTAACGACACGTGCTTCCTGTTGTCTGGTCACTCAGTGTAGAACCTCTGGGTTTGGAATGGAACGGATTAGAACCTCAGTGGTGGAACCTCAGTGGTGGAACACAACAGAACAGAACTGCAACGACTCTCTCCACACTGCATATGGTTCAGTTGAAGTGCAGCACATCCACAAGAGAATGTTCAAACCCATCTGGATTCTGGGCTTGCATTTCCTCTTTCTATTGTGAGACCAACATCTAAGGCATCAAATCAAATCAAATGTTATTGGTCGCATACACATATTTAGCAGACGTTATTGTGGGTGTAGCGAAATGCTTGTCAAATCACACAAAAAAGAAACAAAATACTGCAAAGTTGCTTAGGAGCTAGAAGCAGAGCTGCCATATCTGTCGGCGCCATCTTGATGATTGAAGCCATTGTCTATCCATCAAGCCTGCAAAACAACCTAATCAAATCAATCCCTGTTTACACAGTACGATCATAAAAAAGTACCAGTATATTTGTGCAACAGACAAACCAATAAATCTAGCCACAGATGTCTCATATATTCCATAGTACACAGCTGTGTTCCAGCGTGGTGGTTTAGGACGTGTGGACAGATAGCTGCTGTGAGCCAGGTGGATGGGTGGGTGCTGGATGAGTTGAGGCTAATGAGGCGACTCAGAGAGGAAGGCCATATCTCTCCAGTTAGTGATTGAGATAGAGATCCTGAGGAAAAGGACTCACTCGTTTAGCACAGTGACAGATATTGGGGAAACAGACCTGTTTAACACACTGACACAAGCCAGAGACACTATATCCTATTGGCCAGAGACACACTCAATCCTATAAGGAAGAATCAGTCATCATTAGAGATCCCGTTAAGGGAGGGAGGGAACGGTGCTCTGTTCACTTCTCACACCTATCGTAGACCCTATTTGGCTGACTGCCAGGGCAGAAAAGAACGTTCAATAAGTATGAAATGGAACGAAACGCTCCAAAATGTAAAGGTGGTATCCAAACTTGTCCAATAAGAAACACTGGTTTTCATCTTCTGTTGCTACAGTGTACCCTAATGGACATGACCCTGTGCAGATGTTTAGACAGGTGGCCCATTACGATCCCATCCAGAACCTCATTCTAGGCTTGGTCATGACCGAAGAATCCAAAATGGCCCACCAAAAAAAGAACATGGCCCGTACTTTGAGCTTTTTCTTTCTGCGGCTAGGTGGGAATGGAATTTTCCCATTACGTCAAGCTCACCAGACACATTTTGATAGCTTAAGACTGTGGCGTTTTTCCAGGGATGTCTGTGGGATGAGTTAGGGGTTAGGAAATCAGCCTTGCGTTCAGACGTAATGTGATCTTTGGCTGCCAGAGCTGTGCCAGAGAGCCCGACTGCTGTTTTCATTGAGTTTTCGTGCTGCTGAAAATGAGGCAGGAATGAATTGAATAAGCCTGTTGCTGCCAGTGACAGATTGCACACATGGTAAATTATAGCACAGTTTCAGATCTGTTAGTGCGGTCTTACCATTTCCTATAGTCATTGTCATACGCTGTCTCTATAACGCAGTGCTATATGGCACAACTTGACAACACCACACACTTTAGAACAAACTAGAACAGAGGACATAATGGAGACTGTTTAATGTCCACAAGCTGCAAATCTCTGCCAAACTCAGTCTACAGACTGGGACCAGACTGGGGAGAGGGTAGGAACAAAGGGGAGAACACAAAACACCAGCAGGGGTCCACTTTAGGAGCATTACAAGCTGACCCACATTTCAGCGTTCCGGAGTGTGTTACTCTTGTTCTGACAGATTCTAGAAACCATCATTGTCATGTAAGGAGGCTAATCACTAACCGTGCCAACAACTGACAGGCCTGGAAGACCTCCGGGACATGTATTGTACCACATAATCCGGTTTATGTGAGCAAGAAGACCATAAAATGACTGTTGATGGAATGCGTTACACTTATTCTGATGAACAGTGTCTGGAAACCGTCATAGCCACGTTAAGAGGCTATTCACTACAGTGACAACAACTGGTGGGGGCCTGGAAGAACACAGGGACACATAGTTGTTGATAACATAGTTGTTGTTGTTAGTGTGACTGTGGACATTGCTATCGTGTACCACTTAATATCCCGTTAACATTGACACGACTACGAAATGAATGTAATCTTTTGTGAAATAACTCCTCTCTATTCTCAATCTTTCCTCTGTAACTTGGGAAACATCCTTTGTAGCGTGTTCAACCTCACTTGTTATCAGTGTCAGGGCTTTTGGCAGTGCTTTGGCCCAGGTTGTGGAGACTGGAAAGCCAGAGGAACAGTAAAAACTGTCCCATTAAATCTTCAAGGAAGAGGCTAGGTAGGGTTGTGGGGTCACATCTGCTCACAGACTAGAATCACTGCTGGACAGACATTACAAATCTATCCAAGTCCACAACCAGAATCATTGCTGGACAGACATTACAAATCAATCCAAGTCCACAACCAGAATCATTGCTGGACAGACATTACAAATCTATCCAAGTCCACAACCAGAATCACTGCTGGCCAGACATTACAAGTCGTTTCAAGAGTTGCTCCAAGTCCACAAGCGGAATACCACTTCAGTGACTGTTGGGTGAGTGCGAATGACGCAGGCAACTGGACTTTTGTTTCTGGTTTGGGGAACAGGAACAAACCCCCACTCCTCAAGGGGAGGTCAGAATAACTTTTTATCTGTGTAAACTCCTCCCCCATGGCAAAGCAGGGAGCAGATGAAAGACTTGCAAAGACAGGAAGAAGCAGTTCTAAGGGGATTCATTAGTGATCTAAGTAGCACTGCCACTGAGACACAAACAGCAAAATCCACAGTCAACACCCCGTGGTGAATTCAATAAGGTACGAAGATTAAAATCCCAATTATCGTCCCTGCTGGGCGTTCTGTGGCTGGGTCTGAGTAGACTAAGCAGAAGGGAGGGTGTTGTAGGTCTTGGACCATGTCATGGCCCTCTCTCCCTGGGGGTGTCCGTTCAGCTGGGCAGTGATCCTCTTGGCTCTCCCTCCCTAGCTGCTCTCCTCCAGAGTCCTACTCTAGCTCCAGCTAGCTGGAAGCCAACTGACTATTTAGTAAAGCCTGCTATGGCTATTTGGCAGCACCAGCACCTCGCAAGTGAAAAGTTCTCCAGCAAGCTCACCGGGAGCCAAATTGGACGCGGGAGAGAAATTTGTGACGAGGTCCTGACAGGAGTCTTGCTCAATGTCTGCCAGTATAACAGTGGAACATATTACAAATGCACTGTTTATGATTGGTGGTGTATGATTGTTTCAAATTGGATATGTCAGTTAGTAAGTGGGAAACGTGTTTATTAGTATGTATTAAACTAGGAAGTCATGTTTATTTTCCCGAATCTGAGATATTTGAAAGAAGCAGTGCCAACTATAGGTAAGAACAGGGACACCACACAGCGCATGGAGTGGATTAAAACTAAACTAGTTTAGTGTCCCAAAGGTGATAGAAACAGAAGCTGCTATTGGGCCCTCATTGACACCCATAAAAGGGACAGATATACAGAATAGTACACAGCGACAATAGCAGCCCCTTTACAGGATATTGTGCCCATTGTGTTTTGAGCTTGTCTAGTGAGTGGAGTACGGTGGGTGAGAGAGAGGTGAGGGACGGACAACATGCTACTCACATAGAACAGGGCTCCACTCTGTAGTCAATGGGTAGATTGTCAAATGTTACCATGGAAATAAACAGGAAGTGTTATTGGTCATGGATACTAAACACACATACAGGATATACATACAGTACATACACACCAAGGAAGACAATTACAGGTAGTACTCAAAGACAAATTGGACTAGACTAAATAATACATAAAGGCAAACGGATTAAGTGAAATCTACAGTAGTACATTAAAACAGGAAGCAGAGGAATGGATATGTTATTCTGAACGGTCCTTTCCAAGAAGCTATCTCACTGACGGGTGCAATTCCATATGTTTGTCATATTAGCCTTGTATTAGGGCAGTGTGCCATTGTGAGCATCACATCTTTATTCAGAACACTGCTCATCTGCCCTCATGTGCCGTTTCCATTATCTTAACAGTATCAACTGACCTACAGCAGCTGGTTGAAAAGAGAATACCTTGAGAGTAATATTAAGCTACTGAACTAACTACTGTAATGACAACCACAGCCAGACAGTCTGCTTTTCAGTTATGTCCATTAACTGACCCCGTGTGTGTGTGTTTGGTCTTGGTTCTTCTAATCCTCGTGGGGAACTGAAAAGTCCAAATGTCCCTCGCAAGGATAGTAAAATGAGGAATATTCTCCCTTGTGGAGACATTTCCCACGTCCCCATGAGGACAAAGGCTACTTTAAGCTTAGGGGTTAGGTTTAGGGTTACAATTAGGGTTAGGGGTTAGGTTTAGGGTTAGGGGTTAGGTTTAGGGTTACAATTAGGGTTAGGGGTTAGGTTTAGGGTTAGGGGTTAGGTTTAGGGTTACAATTAGGATTAGGGGTTAGGTTTAGGGTTAGGGGTTAGGTTTAGGGTTACAATTAGGGTTAGGGGTTAGGTTTAGGGGTTAGGGACAATAGGATTTTGAATGGGAAATACATTTTAGGTCCCCACGAGGATAGAAGGTGTGTGTGTGTGAGTTTCTCAGTTCTATCTTCAGACTCATCTCTATTCATCTCTATTTCAACGTCTTACTGCTCAACTTCTACTCTGCATTGTACAAAAATAGCTCACATAGTACGGCATGTCTGCCAAACGTTGACTGGTGACGACCAAACACAACAAAGGCATGCATATGATTGTGTTTCATCTAGTGTGGAATAACAACATTTGCAAGCACATTTTACGGTACAGTACAGTGCATTGACCCACAAGTATACATGGAAAAGCTGCATACACATCAATATTCATGCCAGATTTAAAGTTAACTTACGACATGATTATTTTCTGCCTGATAGAAAGAGAATCTGGGTCAATACCCAAACTTTGTTTGTCTAATTTTTACGCAGATGTCAAAATTACACATACATGCTTCACAGTGTGCAAGAAAATAACCAATGGCACCATTTCACAAAACAGGCTGATGCCACAAAGAAATATATTAAATTGCCACTAGGTTTACATAACAGTAGGTCCGTTTGAGAGTAGAAAGTTGGTGATGCAACATGCACATGAATAAGGTGTTGAGAAGAAACTGTAAAGACTTGCCTGTAGTTTTACTGGTTTAGGCGACTCTGGCTGTTTGTTGCAAATAAACAAACGCAAATATGTTAGAGGGTTGTGCATGCCTGCACAATCTATAGAGCCCATTATAGGTGCTACTCTAGGATGTGTTCACCTTGGCAACACACATCATGGGACAGGAGCTCGTGTATATGGATTCTTAACACATTTACAGGCATGTTATGCAAAAAAAAACATCTATATATTGGCACATTTTATCAATGGGTTCATTTTTATAAACTGGGTGGTTTGAGCCCTGAATGATGATTGGCGAAAGGGTATGACAACATTTTTACTGTTCTAATTACGTTGATAACCAGTTTATAATAGCTCTGCGTTGCGTCGTGCCGAAGAACAGCCCTTTGCTGTGATATATTGGTCATATACCCCACCCACTCGTGCCTTATTGCTTAATGAGCCTATTTTTGACTGCCGTGGTAATGTACCAGCATCATATAACCACAGAAGGCTCTGACCCTTTGGTGACCTCATCACACAGCCCATGTCCACTGTCAAGACACTGTTGTCCTCTAATCATTATGCCCCCATTATCATACGGATCTATCTGATATGGATTAACTAGGGTTGGAGTTAATCCACTGTACTGTAAATAACAGTGGATCAGACTGGCCTGGTATTAGGGGGACATTATGGATCTGACTGGACTGGTATTAGGGGGACATTGTGGATCAGACTGGCCTGGTATTAGGTGGACATTGTGGATCAGACTGGCCTGGTATTAGGCGGACATTATGGATCTGACTGGACTGGTATTAGGGGGACATTGTGGATCAGACTGGCCTGGTATTAGGTGGACATTGTGGATCAGACTGGCCTGGTATTAGGTGGACATTGTGGATCAGACTGGCCTGGTATTAGGTGGACATTGTGGATCAGACTGGCCTGGTATTAGGTGGACATTGTGGATCAGACTGGCCTGGTATTAGGCGGACATTATGGATCTGACTGGACTGGTATTAGGGGGACATTGTGGATCAGACTGGCCTGGTATTAGGTGGACATTGTGGATCAGACTGGCCTGGTATTAGGCGGACATTATGGATCTGACTGGACTGGTATTAGGGGGACATTGTGGATCAGACTGGCCTGGTATTAGGTGGACATTGTGGATCAGACTGGCCTGGTATTAGGTGGACATTGTGGATCAGACTGGCCTGGTATTAGGCGGACATTATGGATCTGACTGGACTGGTATTAGGGGAACATTGTGGATCAGACTGGCCTGGTATTAGGGGGACATTATGGATCTGACTGGACTGGTATTAGGGGGACATTATGGATCTGACTGGACTGGTATTAGGGGGACATTATGGATCTGACTGGACTGGTATTAGGGGGACATTATGGATCTGACTGGACTGGTATTAGGGGGACATTATGGATCTGACTGGACTGGTATTAGGGGGACATTGTGGATCAGACTGGCCTGGTATTAGGGGGACATTATGGATCTGACTGGACTGGTATTAGGGGGACATTGTGGATCAAACTGGCCTGGTATTAGGGGGACATTGTGGATCAGACTGGCCTGGTATTAGGGGGACATTGTGGATCAGACTGGCCTGGTATTAGGTGGACATTGTGGATCAGACTGGCCTGGCATTAGGGGGACATTATGGATCTGACTGGACTGGTATTAGGGGGACATTGTGGATCAGACTGGCCTGGTATTAGGTGGACATTGTGGATCAGGCTGGCCTGGTATTAGGGGAACATTGTGGATCAGACTGGCCTGGTATTAGGCGGACATTGTGGATCAGACTGGCCCAGTATTAGGGGGACATTGTGGATCAGACTGGCCCGGTATTAGGGGGACATTGTGGATCAAACTGGCCTGGTATTAGGGGGGCATTGTGGATCAGACTGGCCCGGTATTAGGGGGACATTGTGGATCAGACTGGCCCGGTATCAAGGGGATATTCTGGATCAAACTGGCCTGGTATTAGGGGGACAATGTGGATCAGACTGGCCTGGTATTAGGGGACATTGTGGATCAGACTGGCCTGGTATTAGGGGGACAATGTGGATCAGACTGGCCTGGTATTAGGGGACATTGTGGATCAGAGTGGCCTGGCATTAGGGGGACAATGTGGATCAGACTGGCCTGGTATTAGGGGGACAATGTGGGCCGTACAAGTTGTTAACTCCTCTTTCATCAGTTACCCCTCAATAGAAAGACATACTGTAACTGTGGCCTTCAGAACATGGTTTAGGGGGAGAGCGAGAGGTGTGGTAGGGTGATAAACATGGCAGGGGGGATATAGGGAAAGAAAAGACAGAAACTTACACTTGCAGGAATGCTGTGGTCTTTTTTTCCTTTATGGGAGGAAGCCACATGTGCAAGGTACTGGATGACCTTTTTAGTGTTTTCTGTCTTGCCAGCACCAGATTCACCTCTGAGAAGAAAACATACAAGACAGATCAGCTCCCTGGGTTAGTTGATGGAGAAGAATGACGTGTGTGTGTGTGTGTGTGTGTGTGTGTGTCAGAATTGTCTTTCTGACTGGCAGATATTTTTGTGAGGAGATTACGGCACTTGGGAAACTCCATAAACAGTCTTGAGCTGGGGGTGAGAGAGCTAGCCAGGCTCTGCTCCCTGCAACTCCGCTAAACAACAAATTAAGTGACAATAAACCACATTTGATAGGTTTATCGGATGAGGCGGTGTGTAGCTGGGCTTTTGTGTATCTATATGTGCTGTATATTTTCTTTGCGCTAGTTTAGTTCAGCGGCTGTGGTTGGGGGTGGTTCTCACGGACCCACAGTGATGACAGCTTTAGAGCAAGGAAGTATGTTTTTGCAAGCTCTTCAAGCCATGCAGACAGAATCCTATCCCCAAGTACCAGTTATTGTACAGTAACGTCAACACACAATGCATACCAGTGGTTTTACAATAGGTACTCATTCTACGTAATTGCTGGTGGTTAACATTGAACTTTCTCCCCGATCTCAAGCTCAATGCTAGGTTATATCTATTTGAGCAAAATCATCTGCAAAATAAAACTAACGACATGATGATCTTCAAATAAATGACAAGGCCCCTGAATACTCACTGAGTATAAAACCAATTACTATAACAAAGTCATGTGTTGTTTTCTCCTTTCAGATTCCCCTTACCTGGTCATGTGGTGAAGTCCTATGGTAGTCTAGTCTAGTACTATGAATATGCTGTATGGCTGATGAGTTGTGTGTTTAGTGCTGAGCTCAATATCCACCGGGAGCAGAGGGTGTTTCTGGCTGCGTCTGAAATGACGGGCTCTGGCCAAAAGTAGTGCACTATTTAGGCATTAGGGTGCTATTTTGGACACAGCCCGTGAGTGAGTGATTGCGTCAAATGTCCATGAGGTTGGCATTAAACTGGAAGGTTTAAGTTGGTTCGCCTTGCTGCAGAGGAGACGGCTCATATTCTCAGGGACTGACTTATAATCACATGGCATTTCTGTGCAGCGTTTACATTGCTATGACCACCGTCTCCTACAGTGTGTGTGTGTGTGTGTGTGTGTGTGTGTGTGTGTGTGTGTGTGTGTGTGTGTGTGTGTCACAGTTGGCATATAAATGCTTCATAGCAGATGTGAGATTTTATGATAGTGTTCAAGCCACACTTCCGACATCCATCCAAATTCTTCCATGCTCCCCCAGACTTAGTCATGTATGGTGAGAGGCTAGGAAAATATTTATTGACTGATGGCTTCTAGCCCTGGGGGTTCCAGGGAAATATTGGGTGGTGGAGGATCGGGTTCAGACCAGCGCAGGGAGAGAACACACACACACACACACACACTTGGAGAAACTTTACCCTGTATACTCTTTCACACATCATCGGTGTAGGCCTGTCACAGAGGCTTACGATGAGATGCCACGCTGACATGTTTCTTGGCAGCATTCCTGTCATCTGTAGATATTGGGCACTAGACTGGAATACAGCCAACGGGTAGGGGTTGTGTGTGTGTGTGTACCAGAAATACCAAACATTTCCCAGCTTCCCTGCCCCAAGCCTAAGTCTCTCTTCCCGTAAGTGTCTGTCTCACTGTTTTGTGTTACTGAGTTGCTCATTTTAAAATAGCTATAGGGGCCTCTGGCTCTGTTCTAGTTCAATTCAATTGATTCCTCTTTCGACATAAAATCAGTGCTAAGTACATTCATGTCGGCTTCAATAAGCTACACTTCATTCATAGTTGAATAGAGCTTCTGCAGGAATGCCATGCAGCAGGTAATTTCACATTTCATTTTCGGGACTACTAAGTGAGGACGAGACACACATAACTAAGATAATTGAATTGTGAATGTTATGCAATTAAGCTGGTGCTGCATGGCCTTTCTAAACCATCTGGTCCAAACCAGTGACGTGTGGGATGACACTATGCAGGCTGGATGCAAGGAATCAAACTGAGAAGACACTTTCCTGTAAATCCAGCAACTCATGCAACACAGAACACGGAAAGAGAGAAGAAAAGGGCTGAGCAGACATGGCTCAGAGGTTACTCACGTGCAGAGAATTGATTGGTCCTCTCGGTCTGGGAGGGAGAGAGAGAAAGAGGGGAGGGGGTTATGGGAGAGAGAGAAATGGGGAGAGAGAGAGAGAGAAATGGGGAGAGAAATTATTCAGTGTCAGCATTTAGCATACTCATCGGCAATGGCCCATTCCCCAAAATCCCTCTTTCAAACTGAAATGAGGTCTTGTACCAAATGTATCACCGGCTGACAGATGTATACCAAAGTCATTTTACAGAACATAGCCAACTTTACTGCGCTTGGTGAGTTTGCCATTAAATGAGACACTCCCTTCAAACAGGTTGAAGGTCATTGTCTGCACCAGGAGTGAAATGTAATTTTACTAAACATTTCAAAAGCCTCAGGATCCAGACATTTCACAGGCACACAAAATGGAGGAGGAATTGAGGAGTCTTTCAAATGAAAGCTTTGTAGTGCCAAACCTCTGCATTACAGAGATAAGGGCCGATAGTGTACCTTGTCGCTATTAGGCTGGGGAATTGAGGGAAGCTGAGTGTAAACCTGCTGAAAGCTACACTCTTAGAAAAAGAGTTCCAAAAAGGGTTCTTCTGCTGTCCCCATAGGAGAACCCTTTTTGGTTCCAGGTAGAACTATTTTTTAATTCCATGTAGAAGCTTCTGTGGAAAGGGTTATGCATGGAACCCAAAAGGGTTCTACCTGGAACCAAAAGGGTTCTACATGGAACCAACAGGGGTTCCTTTTAAGGTCTAAATAACACCTTTTTTTCTAAGACTGTATGTCGGCTATGTCCATCATGTGCATGTAGCCTATGTGAAAACAGTTTACACATGAACTCATTGAACTCAGTCAGACCACGGTAGGCGTAATACTGCAACCAAAGGCCATCTTTCTCTGTATTTACAGTCTTGTTATTTTAGAGCCCTGTATCACTGAACTAGTGGGCTGATGACAGAAACACTGCTCTCTCAGAAGAAGGCAAAGCATCAATGTGATTTACAGTCAGCAGGAAAGAGAGGAGAGAGAGAAGAGAAAGAGAGAGATACTCTGGTTTAACGGCTAGAGAATCAGGAATAAGAAGGAAGGACCCATTTGAAGTGACAGCGAGGTTGGGACAGTTTGCAGACAACAAGCCAATCACTGAGCTCCTTCTCATCTAATTGGCTGAGGTGAACGGGTCAATGGGTTAACAGACAAGTTGCGTTTCGATCAAACAGTGATCCAGTGATTTAATTTTCTTAACTCGAGTGGATTTGATTAATTGTAACCAGATTTGACATCGGGTTGCATAATTTCTTCAGATTACAGTAAATTACTGGAGAATCAGAACACCTCAACCCACACTGGTGGTTGATGCTACTGTACATGACTTAACATCTGTCACGGTTGCCTTGTACTCCAGTTAATAGGCTGTGATGGAAATATTTGTGATTTTTTTTGTAACCACATTTTTATTTATTTTGTAATTTTTTCATTGGGGGGTTACAGGTACAATATACAAATTAATATAATTTAATATTCAGTTCATATCGTATTTACCTGTGGACTGCCACTCAAAAAAGAAAAAGAAAAACATTTAGAAAAAAGGTACATAAATACAAAGAAATGATCATTATGACCATATTACAGAGTTACAAAGTTATAATACATTTAGTATGTAAAGAATGATTGCTTGTAGTCCAAGTAATTACCACCAGATCATGTTTCTAAGACTTCATTCCTCACACTCCTATAACACCACATAAAGCACTCTCTACAGAACACCACTGTCTGCCACCAGACCAAACTGTCTGCTGCCAGACCAAACTGTCTGCCGCCAGACCAAACTGTCTGCCTCCAGACCAAACTGTCTGCCGCCAGACCAAACTGTCTGCCACCAGACCAAACTGTCTGCCACCAGACTAAACTGTCTGCCACCAGACTAAACTGTCTGCCGCCAGACCAAACTGTCTGCCACCAGATCAAACTGACGCAATGAGAGGCATCCGATCAGTCCCCGGGAGCAGTGGGCTCCAAATGAACCCAAGGTCGTGGCTGCCGGCCAGGCTGGCACCAGAGAGTGGCAGTAGAGGAGCGTAAGGGAGGTGGTGAGGTGTGAGGTCATGGGAACTAAATGTGGTTCGGCTGCCAGCATCAGCGCCTCCTCAGGCCTCTCAGCTGTGTCACATGCCTGACAGAACTGGAGTACCACAGATAAGACAAAGGCCATCAGCTCCCTTCCCTTCTGCAGTGAGTCCCTTCCTCCGGGCTCCGGTGGCTCGCCACTGACGCCAGATAGACCTTTGTGGTCAGTTCTGGCTGTGAGTCTGACGAGGGCTGGGCTCTTGTCACCAAGGCAGAGCAAGGGGCTGATCCACAGTAAGAGGCAGAGCATGGGGCTGACCCACAGAGACAGAGCATGGGGCTGACTCACAGTAAGAGGCAGAGCATGGGGCTGACCCACAGTAAGAGGCAGAGCATGGGGCTGACCCACAGTAAGTGGCAGTGAATGGGGCTGACTCACAGTAAGAGGCAGTGAATGGGGCTGACCCACAGTAAGAGGCAGTGAATGGGGCTGACCCACAGTAAGAGGCAGTGAATGGGGCTGACTCATAGTAAGAGGTAGTGAATGAGGCTGACTCGCAGTAAGAGGCAGAGCATGGGGTTGACCCACAGAGGCAGAGCATGGGGCTGACCCACAGTAAGAGGCAGAGCATGAGGCTGACCCACAGTAAGAGGCAGAGCATGGGGCTGACCCACAGTAAGTGGCAGTGAATGGGGCTGACTCACAGTAAGAGGCAGTGAATGGGGCTGACCCACAGTAAGAGGCAGAGCATGGGGCTGACTCACAGTAAGAGGCAGAGTATGGGGCTGACATGCAGTAAGAGGCAGAGCATGGGGCTGACCCACAGTAAGAGGCAGTGCATGGGGCTGACCCATAGTAAGAGGCAGAGCATGGGACTGACTCACAGTAAGAGGCAGAGCATGGGACTGACTCACAGTAAGAGGCAGAGCATGGGGCTGACCCACAGTAAGAGGCAGTGAATGGGGCTGACATGCAGTAAGAGGCAGTGAATGGGGCTGACTCATAGTAAGAGGCAGGAGAAAGAGAGAGAAAGACAGAGATAGAGATGCTCTGGTTAACAGCTAGAGAATCAGGAAGAAGCAGGCGGGAGCCATCTGAAGTGACAGCGAGGTTGAAAGAGGAAGCAATTGAATTGAACTAGAACAGAGCCAGAGGCCTCTATAGCTATTTTAAAAGGAGCAACTCACAGTAAGAGGCAGAGCATGGGACTGACTTACAGTAAGAGGCAGGAGAAAGAGAGAGAGAGATGCTCTGGTTTAACGGCTAGAGAATCAAGAAGAATAAGTAGGGACCCATTTGAAGTGACAGCAAGGTTGGGACAGTTTGCAGACAACAAGCCAATCACTGAGCTCCTTCTCATGTAATTGGCTGAGGTGAAGAAGGGGCAGAGTCCCAAGGCATGGGGCTGACCCACAGTAAGAGGCAGAGCATGGGGCTGACCCAAAGTAAAGGCCCAGAAGCACAGTTTGGGACTGTACCCATCGTATCTACTAGCAGTGAGCTAGTTTATAGAGGGAAAGGTGGGAACATAACTGACCAGATTTCCCATATGAAGTTTCATAGCCTAAGTGCCATGTGCCGAGTTCTCAGACTGGACCATAATAGACCATGTCCAATATAGCATAAGAGAGAGAGAGCTGCTCACACCGGCAATGACTCATCAGGAGCAGAACTCCATCATAGCCCTGAAGACAGCCTTCTGTCCAATCTGTATCTCTACCAAGGAGGAGCACTTCTATGTTAGATGACATCAATAACCCAATCGTTTCTGGGAATACACGCCTTAATAGGTTTAAAGAGTTTCCATCCAATCTGGGAGAATCATGATGCGCAGTGGAAAGGTAGATGGAAAGGATTGTAATGCATTATTAGATTGACTCCTGTGAGGTACCGTAGTCAATCATTCAAGACAGGGGTGCATCTTTTCCTTCATAGGGGCTGTGTATTTTCCTGTATTCACCAAAGGAGTAACACTTGTCTCTAGGCTAAACCTTATCAGCTTTTCATGGACGTCAATGACCCAAATTATTTCATTTCCAAATGTTTGATTTGAGGATTATTCCTATACATAGTGCAATGTTTTGTTGATTATTTGTATATTTGCTTATTGCATTGTAAGGAGCTACTCGAATGTCAACAAAACAAAGGAGATGATTGGGACTTCAGGAAACAGCAGAGGGAGCACCCCCCTATCCACATCGAAGTGACAGTAGTGGGGAAGGTGGAAAGTCTTAAGTTCCTCGGCGTGCACATCACAGACAAACTGAAATGGTCCACCCACACAGACAGTGTGGTGAAGAAGGCGTCACAGCGCCTCTTCAACCTCAGGAGGCTGAAGAAATTTGGCTTGTCACCTAAAACCTTGACAAACTTTTACAGACGCACAATCGAGAGCATCCTGTCAATCTGTATCACCGCCTGGTACGGCAACTGCACCGCCCTCAACCGCAGGGCTCTCCAGAGGGTGGTGCGGTCTGCACAATGCATCACCGGGGGCAAACTGCCTGCCCTCCAGGACACCTACAGCACCCGATGTCACAGGAAGGCCAAAAATATCATCAAGGACAACAACCACCCGAGCCACTGCCTGTTCATCCAGCTACCAACCAGAAGGCAAGGTAGTACGGGTGCATCAAAGCTGGGACTGAGAGACTGAAACAGCTATCTCAAGGCCATAAGACTGCTAAACAGCCATCACTAACTCAGAGAGGATGCTGCCTACATAGAGACTCAAATCATTGGCCACTTTAATAAATAGATCACTTGTCTGTTTAATAATGCCACTTTAATAATGTTTACATATCTTACATTACTCATCTCATATGTCTGCACCTTATACTGTAGCTTATACCATCTATTGCACCTTGCCTATGCCACTCGGCCATCACTCATCCCTTATATTTATATGTAGTTATTTGTGTGTATAAGGTAGTTGGTGGGGAATTGTTAGATTACTTGTTAGATATTACTTCACTGTCGGAACTAGAAGCACAAGCATTTCGCTACACTCGCATTAACATCTGCTAAACATGTGTATGTGACCAATAACATTTGATTTGAGCTAGTAACCAAAGTATTTAGCTGCACCTGCTATAACATCAACTGTACGGGACCAATAAACATTGATTTGATTAGATTTCCTAATTATCTCAGGAATTACACCCCGAGCTACGAGACGGCGAGATGGGTGCACTACAAAGCATTCCGATGAATTCATGTGAACTGTGTAATTGTTGCTGTGATGTAACAAGTGACGAGTGTAACGTGTCGTGTTCAAATTTAGCTGGTCCTTCACCATCTCTTAGGAACAGAGAGAGAGGTGCTACTGGTTTCCATCTTTGTCTGATGCTGTGAGTTTGGGTTGCTGCTGGGCATTCAAGTAGGTACTGTAAATCGCCTCTCCATTCATCCTCACTTAGCAGATGAAAAGGGTTGTGGAGAAAAGTCTTGATGTGTAATAAAAGCAGTAGTAGTCCTACAACCAATGTAGCAAAACAGGAATCTGTTAGCATGATGTTGCCATTTGTTGTGGGCAGCCGGTCATATTAAATGTTTGCTTTGCGTCGCAAATATTCATTATTTGACGTAAAAATAATCATGTTTTTGACCACTTCTGAGAAACTACATTGGAAACCGTTTGATATTAAACCAGACTCAGAAGCGGGACATGGTTCATTTGGGTTTTCCCCATCTTCTTTCTGAGCTGAGGCCAACAGCCTTTCACCGTCTCCGCTACAGATTCTACAGATGGTGGCTGGCCACTGACATTTCCCATGACCTCTTCCTGAGTCACTGGAAGTGGAACTCTCTCTCTCTTTCTCTCGGTTATTAATGTCTTTCACACTCCTGGACACGGTAACGACACATGCCTGTGCAATAGACTAAGACCCTTTAAAAGGCATCAGAGGAAGGGATGATACCTGAATAGTTGCTCAATTTCCCTGAAGGTGAGGCTTTGTCTTGACCTGGCCTTCAGGAGGGAACGTTCGGATTCAATTTCTGTCCTGGATGAGCTCATTTGCGATTCCAGCCCAGCACAGCTAACATGATATACATCAATAAAATAATACTTGTGGTGGAAGGAGGGCAAAATGCTAATGTCCTTCACTACAGTAGCCGTAACTATTCTAATTTGGCTCAGTAATGTCACAGAGAGAGGCAGTCCTGGCCCGGTCTTCTGATGGAGGGAGAGAGCTGGTTTGAAAGAGTGAACTGGAGAGAGGAGAGAGGCCAGAGCTAGATGGGTTGTTCTGTAGGAAGGAATGCCTGAGGAAAACAGGGTGAAGGGAGACTCAGGCACAGCTGGATGGCTCATCAGGGACAGTGCAGCTTCCTTGATTTGAGCAAATTCTTCCTAGCTTTGATGACGTGCGGGGGGCCTGGCTTGACACATTCTCACTGATGCACAAGGAGTTACAGGCATTTCATGGTATGATGTCATCATCCGCTGCTCTACGCACGGCCGTACTGAGAAGCACGCACACACACCATTGTCTCATCCTTCCTGTGTCTCCCTTTACATTCAAAACCCCTATCGCTTTCAGACGCAAACACAGCCCAGACAGCAAGGATGCTGTGGAAACATCTCTCCCTTTATCTGGCCAGCTGCAGACGCGGGAAGGATATAATCAATTCAAGAGGACGTTCTCGAATTCCATTCATTCATGCCAATGTATCGACCTCAACAACCTCTCCAAGATCGTAAAACTCTGTTGACTATTTGAGGGGTCGAAGCCATGTTGGGCATAGATGGAGAACCAAGCAGAACTGTTATTTCTGTAACATTGTTTTATAGCCTAGTCATGAGAACCATTGTATGGGATTCACATGATTGGTAGTGTTCTTTCCAGCTTCACATGACTTGATTATTTTGGATGGCTTCAAGAGGCTTCTCCACGGAATAGGATAGGATTGGTTGTTAAAATATTTGAAGAGAGAATAAAAATGATTTAAAAACCTATTCAGTTGTACAGTGTTTAGCCAATTCTTTAGTAATGGACTGTCTCATGGGAGGGAAAAAGGCAGTACCAAAGTTTTGTTATTAATGCTCAAAATAATAGAATAATGACTTAATAATTTACAGCCTAATTAACAAGTTAACCACCAGGCTTGGATGGATGGCTCCACTTGAGCTCCTCCACAGACCATAGACAACAAAAACAAAACACACGTCACCATCTTTCAAACCTGTGACAAAGTGAAAAATTGGAGGACATCTTGAGGACAGTAGCTCTGCGTGTGGCATTTGCGACGGAGAGGAGACAAGGGAGGATAGGACGAACGAGAGAAGAGCAGAGGGGGGCAGAGGGAGCTGATCTCAGCCCACAGACAGTGAGCTCATTGTGAGCCTGTGGCCCGCTGGGCCTGGGCCAGCCTCCGCCATTGAAGGCTAATGCCGGCATTAAAGAGAGGCAATGGAGTGGAAACTCTCGCCTCAGAAAGCCCAGCTCCAGAGGTCACTTTTGCTGTTAACAAAGTGGCTTTGAAGGAGGATGACCTCAGAAACCAGTTTGATATAAATAGAGGTACAACACATCCACTGGGCTGTGGTGGATAATGAAGACAAACTGGTGGTCTGTAGCTTTAATTGAGCATAGTCTAGTTTTCATAAGTTTAAGAAAAAAGAGAGGAAATGTCTCAAAATGAACTCTGAGCACTGATAACTTATAGCAGATGCACTCTGCAACAAATAAAGGCATCATCCAAGTGTTGTGTGGTGAGCAGTAAGTGGTATGTCAGTCAGCAGATACCAGAGTCCAAACCAGAGCAAAATTAAGATCATTGTTGGTTGGCCTGGCTCCTCCAGGGGAAGTTCCAACCGGCCACAAGACAGGGGGGATAGGGCCTATCTCACACTGTGGACTGTGGGCAGACTGCTTCCCCATTACCCCCCCCCCCCTGCTGGATTAATGCAGTGACCAGACTCATTCCACACATTCCAGTTCACATCCCTGCCAGCCACGAGCCTCAAGCTCAATTGTAACGAAAAGTGTGCTCATGCTGGAAATAGAATGCATATGAGTGAGTGAAAACAGACGTGCCGCGAGTGTTAACAGCATCATAGCGCGTCAAATTAGCAAGCAAAGTCTATTTTTCTCGCGTCCACGCGGAGCAATTCTGGTAAAACAAGCAGATAGAATGCAGATAGAATGCATTTGTAGAAAAGGATTAGGGAAGATCATTACAATTCCTCTATGCTAAGTAGACTAAAGATGAAATTTTCACGCCGTTAACAGGCGTCTGTGATTTCGGCATCACTCTAGACTCTAAGGCAGAAGGCAAGCCTGTCGTTCACATCTAATATATGGATGGACAACACCTGTACTGACCAAATATGGACAAATACCTGGCTATGTACGAAGAACACCTGTACTGACCATGTATGGACTGCTCTATTCATTTGGCTGACTGAGGAACACTGGGTGTTTACAGCCTTTCCATAATAAAATGAGATGTGGGTTTTGTTGCCCCGGCCTGTACAGTCAGAAGGACCAGGTCCAACATCCTAAAACTTTGTTGACAGTTTGACTATAATTCAGCAAGCAGGGGAGCAAGGAATTGCTGGAATTGGCCAATTTTGCAGTCTACAATGTGTGGAGAGGTATGGAAAAGCTATCCCATTAAAGCATTAGAGTGGTCAGTTTGTTAGTATAACACCTCGGGAGCAGTTATTAGCCTGTACATCGGGCAGGACTCCAGCAGTGCTTAAGGGTCTCGTCAGATTATACTGTATTTACACTGAATGTACAAAATATTACACTTTCCATGACATAGACTGACCAGGTGAATCCAGGTGAAAGCTATAATCCCTTATTGATGGTCCACCACCCAAAGAATGGTCCACCACCCAAAGGATATTCAGCCAACTTGACACAACTGTGGGAAGCATTGGAGTCAATATGGGCCAGCATCCTTGTGGAACGCTATCGACACCTTGTAGAGCCGATGCCCCCACGAATTGAGGCTGTTCTGATGGCAAAAGGGGGTGCAACTCAATATTAGGAAGATGTTTCTAATGTTTTGTACACTGTGTATGTTCTCTCTGACATAGCCTGCATGCACCAATCCTCTCCCCCTTTCTGTTACCATCTCATTATAAAACAGTTAATTCCGGCAAGGTATTATGATTCGTCGAGAGGCGATCACAAGCTGCAAAGCTGTCTTTGACAGCAAACAGCTGGCAGGCGGTCAATAGGGGGTTTTGGACTGTTCCTCTGTACCTGGTCCCTGTTAGCTGTCATCTGTGCTTAAAGCAGTCAAGATAACACTCACAAAAACAAACACTGTGGAGTGCCTGCTTGTGAATGGGGTCTAAGAGGCAAAGCCCCTGGCCCCTGAAACGGCCATTAAACCGCAGTGGCAGGGCTTAGGATATGGGGCCATTAAACAGCAGTGGCAGGGCTTCTGCTATGGGGCCATTAAACTGCAGTGGCAGGGCTTCTGCTATGGGGCTATTAAACTGCAGTGGCAGGGCTTAGGATATGGGGCCATTACACTGCAGCGGCAGGGCTTCTGCTATGGGGCCACTAAACAGCAGTGGCAGGACTTAGGATATGGGGCCATTAAACAGCAGTGGCAGGGCTTCTGCTATGGGGCCATTAAACTGCAGTGGCAGGGCTTCTGCTATGGGGCCATTAAACTGCAGTGGCAGGGCTTCTGCTATGGGGCCATCAAACAGCAGTGGCAGGGCTTCTGCTATGGGGCCATTACACTACAGTGGCAGGACTTAGGATATGGGGCCATTAAACAGCAGTGGCAGGGCTTCTGCTATGGGGCCATTACACTGCAGTGGTAGGGCTTCTGCTATGGGGCCATTACACTGCAGTGGTAGGGCTTTTGATACGGGCAGAACCAGGAGTTGGTCCTCAGCCACCAACATCAACTTACAGATGGGAAATAAAATAAATAGACAGACCCAGCAAATCTAGTTTCCATTTCCAACGTGGATCTGTCCTGAGAAATGGGTCCTTAGAAGGGAAATGTGATAGGCCAGGCTAGCTAGGCGGATTCATCATTTTGAGAAGTTAGACAGCCCCGGACATTTATTTATCTGGACATTTATTCAGTGTGTGTTGTTTACGTGATCCAGACCAAGGCACCTGGTACAGTACACATTTAGGAAATCTGTGTTTAATATTTACCTCAGGAGTGAGATAAATTACAGGAGACAGGTTGTGTACTACTGGACTACAGCTGCCACAGCAAGGACAGAAGGAGTGACGGGGAGTGACAGAAAGTAAGGGAAGGGAATCACAATTAAGCCAGAACCTGAGGCCTTGTCCTACTTCAATATTTAGAATACTTAGATCATGGAGTATAATGCAAGGTAACACACACCTGCCATTCTGGTAAAGTATTAGGGACGTTCAATATCTTTTCCCCTATCGTGAGACTGACCTGAGGGAAAAACAGAGCAGTTGAAAGTCTGATGACAAAAAAGTAGCCCATTATTAAGAGCTTACCAAGGCCTTGAGGACTTTCAACAGGGCTCATTTACTGTATGTTAGCTCTGCCAAAAGCCAATCCATGCTGGGTGACAACACAGAGAGGAATTCTCACTGTGAGTACGGCACATAGTGTATTTTTCTCAGATGAGTGGTCAGCCAATGTGGCTCCGTCCTGGCTGAGAAACAGAACCAGCTGTCCCGAGACGGGCGACCAACTGCACTGCGCAGGAATTTGGCGGGTAGTGGTTTGAAGTAATTTTTCATTAGTCACACAAACTGAGGGACTGATTGTGATCTCATCTACAGCTTCAGAGGCCAGGTCCAAACCAAGGCCAAAACAAAGGGGAGAACATGGACCTGGGGCTCCTGATCTGAAGCCATTGTATTCCTGAGCCAAGATGTTCTAATAAATTCAATTCAAGACGAAACATGAAAGGTGTTTCAAAGGGAGAAGCACATGTAGCATACTGAACACTTTGGACACCATGGAACGTTGAGAGGGCTCTTGTGAACGTCACTTAGACAAAGATTACATTTCCCATCCCTTGTATCGTTCAATCCAGGCCTGACCGAGGCTGAATTCCACGGGTGAGATCAAACGCATTCCTCAATGTTCTAACGTCATTCCTCTCTCGCTGTCCTCGAACTGTCACTATAGAACCAAAAAACAAAAACACAACAGAAAAGGGATGACTTGGCTATAGCTGCAGTCAGTCTCACAGAAAAGGAAACGGGTAATCAGCAGGTCTTGCCCTCTCAGTGTCCTGTGTGGCTTTGTTCCTCCCAGGCCCAGGGTCATTAGGAGTCCTCTTAGCCTCCTCCCGCCTCTGCAGACAATGATTTATTCTTTATTCACCCAGAGGATATACAGCAGCCCAATGGGCACCCCTGCATTCCTTGCCATTGAACTGTAATGGCCAGCAGAGAGGTTTGGTCACTGCAAGAAACAAGGGTAATGGATATTCTCTAGCTTCTTCAATGTGGTACAAAGTAGCGTTGGTATAATGATGGTGGAGTGTTGGCATAGTGATGGTGGAGCATTGGCATAGTGATGGTGGAGCATTTGGCTCCACCGGCTTAATGCCAGCTGTTTTAAAAACCCTAGAGGGGAAGAGCCATAGAAATGGATCATTGTCAGCATAATCCAGAACTTTATAGGTTTATGACATCAACCACGCTCATATTATATCTCTAGGGAAAATGGCTGTGTGCTGCAGTATTGGGCCTGCTGTGGATCTCAGGGGAGGCTAAAGAAACAGCTAGACCTCTGCTCTGTCTGGAGGGCACAGTCGTTTAGGTGCTCAGACTGCAGAGTGTCTCCAGGGACATCATTCCCATGTTTGGCAGCTGGAAACATCAGAGGAGTGCTGAATCTGCTGATATTCAGGGTAAAAATTCCCTGCAGGTTGAATGAGTTTAGGGCCACAAAGACTCGGAAATTGGGGGGAAAATGGGACAAATGTTATCTCAATTCCATAACATATGAGAAAAGCAACAGAGCAGGCTAACTCAATCAAAGCTGTTCCAACTATTAGGCAAAAACAAATCCCATGGTACACTATCTAGAACCTAAAAGGGTTCCTTAGCTGTCCCCATAAGAGAACCCATTGAAGAACCCTTGTTGGTTCCAGGTAGAACAGCTTTGGGTTCCATGAAGAACCCTTTCCACAGACGATTCTACATGGAACCATAAATGGTTCTACCTGGAACCAAAAAGGTTTCTCCTATGGGGACAGCTGAAGAATCCTTTTGGAACCCTTTTTTTCTAAGAGCGTAGAGGAAATGAGGGATGAGGGATTGAATTTGATTAAACACATTAATCAGTACCGTAATTCATCAAGTACTTTCAGCATCCATAACTGCATCTGGTCAATGTTCTTCTGAACCAGGTAAAAGCAAGAGAACACTCACCAAAACAACAGATTGTCATTTTCTTGTGTTACTTTTTGACAATTTGTTTTTACTTTAGTTTATTTAGTAAATATTTTCTCAACTCTATTTGTTGAACTACATTGTTGGTTAAGGGCTTGTAAGTAAGCATTTCACGGTAAGGTCTACTACACCTGTTGTACTCGGCGCATGTGACAAATAACATTTGATTTGATTCAGAAAATTTGATCAAGCCTGTGTTTTATTGGCTCTACTTGGAATTCCTTAAAAAATGTAGCAGGTCTCTTTTTCACTAGATTAACAACAATCTCTGTGTGTACTCAGTGTGTTCTAGTACTCAAAGGATGGACGAGGCGGGCTAGGCACAAAGCCTTGGATTCTTTTCAAAAGAACTTTGGCCATAAAAACCATTACAGGTCTTATTGGTACAAAGTGACTCATGGGATGCAGCGGGTCCCAGAATGTACACACTAGGCCTACATTGTAATAACACACCCACAATCGCTTTGAGTCGAGACCGTACATTGTACCTGAGGTCTCCATCCACGGAAATGTTCCTCCACACCATTTACTTAACATTTCGTTATCTTTGAGACTATTATCAAAGACATGAGTTCATTTAGTGACGGAGAGGGTTCCCATGAGACAAATGTAGGCTTATTGCTCAAAGCTTATGAGGCCAATATAGATCTGCCTTGAGTGGACCTAATGGCTTATCCAAACACAAGGGAGAGTCCTTACAGAGGCCATTCTCTTCAATCTCACAAAACCTTGCTGTTGGACAACTATGTTGGTTAGGGACAGTGTTGCCGTTGATGCGAGTACAGTCCACTCTTGAAATCCCCGTGCTGACATGGGTGTTTCTTCTCTCAACCAACACATGGTTTCATTCAAGAGTACATCAGCGCTTCGCATTTCTTAACGACACGTTCCAGAAATGTTCAAATTAGCCCCTTGTAACTGACTGGACGCCATCAGTCCAGAGCAACGAGGGAGATTGTGGAAAGAATCTGGAGAAGTAATTCATGGCAGATGTGTGGGTCTAGTTGTGGTGGGGGAGGCCTAGTTACACAACCAGGACTTTGTAACTTTACACCTCATCTAACCCTCCATCTGGCCATTGGCTGGCATCTCAGAAATGCTGGGATAATGACTAGCCCCTGGAAAGGTTTAGACATCTTTTAGCCAATAACTTGATTTGACTGTCTGGAAGTTGACTTCCTTGGATGAAGATGTGAGGCCTACAAACTGTGAAGATAACAAACTGCCCAGGGACGACAGATGAAATTGATCAGTCTGGCTAAATCTGGCACAGTTGCAGAAATGTTGACCAATGTGCATTGTTCATGTTAATGAATACTTAACCTAATACATGACATGAAGCAAATGCCTGTTCCTCGTGGCTAAATTTGAACTTCAATGTCCAAAGGAACATGTGATACGATCATCAGTATCACAACATTTAGGGATGAAATCATGACACTGAGATAATGTCGTGATGATATCCATAACACTATGCAGTGATCCAGCGACATTTTCATACAATCAGTACAGGGTACCAGCGCATAATCACTGAACTGAATCAGGTTATAGACCTGCTCAGGGCCAGAGTAGCAGCTGGCATCTGCTAATCTCCAACACACACACCGTTGGTT
The DNA here is from genome assembly GCF_036934945.1 of Oncorhynchus masou masou. NCBI lineage: Eukaryota > Metazoa > Chordata > Actinopteri > Salmoniformes > Salmonidae > Oncorhynchus > Oncorhynchus masou. The sequence goes on along the minus strand of NC_088215.1, from coordinate 11,933,406 downwards.
GGCTGGTTAGCCATGATGACTATACTGGCGATGACTACCACTGTGACAAGCCTGCATAAAAGTTCATAGGAACTGCAGGTCCTGAGAGGTATCCTTTCATTTCTAAATTGGTTATTGGCAAAAACCGATGCCTCATTTAAATGGGTGAAATGAACCGAAAACAAAGAAGTAATTTGGATTTGAAATGGCACTTACTCCGAGTCCAAGTCTCCAGTCCCTGCACCCCACCCCTGCATCCATGCAGATGCTCAGGGTGTGAGAAAGCTGGTAGGTGTGAAGGGAGTAATGAGAATAACTCACTGAGTCATGGGACAAATAGGGCTCATAACAAAAGTATGATTGGGGAAGCACTATGTATTTGCATGCACATGCAATATCCGACAGTGGAATTACCACTACATTACCAGTACATCCAACCAGTGTCTTTGAAGAGATTCTTCACAGAGGACACTACTTGAGGTGTCAATGCACACATTCTCCACACTGAGAGAGAACTTCCTCCTTGTCTAAACTGACACCAGGCAGGGCCTGGATGACGGGACTGCCCAACTCGTCACAACCGACCCCCACTGGACGGACAAGCCCTTGCCACAGAGACAAAAGGTCCCATTGTGCTGCCAAATGCAGGTCACCCTCTCTGTTCTCACTGGTCTGGTCCCAGTCACCACTCCCAGCCTGGCGTGCCTCCCAGCTATATCAGGCAGAGGGAAAGAGAGACATCTCTCAGACATCTCTCTATGATGTCTGTTGTTGTGACAGTCATGGGATGGTGCTCCATAATGTGCATCCACACCAATAGCACAGCCCTATGGACATCCAGAGTTTGTCCCGTGATAGTATCGCTGGGGAGCTGCCCCTCGCCCCAAGATCCAGAAAAATAATTAAGAGTTCAAGAGGAGCTGTGCAAACTAGAGGTCGACCGATTATGATTTTTCAACGCCGATAGAGATACGGATTATTGGAGGACCAAAAAAGCCGATACCGATTAATCGGCCGAATTAAAAATTGCTACAATACTGAATTAACACTTATTTTAACTTAATATAAAACATCAATAAAATCAATTTAGCCTCAAATAAATAATGAAAGATGTTCAATTTGGTTTAAATAATGCAAAAACAAACTGTTGGAGAAGAAAGTAATATGTGCCATGTAAAAATGTGTGCCATGTAAAAAATGTGCCATGTAAAAAAGCTTAAGTTCCTTGCTCAGAACATGAGAAAGTTTAAGTTCCTTGCTCAGAACATGAGAACATATGAAAGTTGGTGGTTCCTTTTAACATGAGACTTCAATATTCCAAGGTAAGAGGTTTTAGGTTGTAGTTAATATAGTATTTATAGGACTATTTCTCTCTATACCATTTGTATTTCATATACCTTTGACTATTGGATTTTCTTATAGGCACTATAGTATTGCCAGTGTAACAGTATAGCTACCGTTACTCTCCTCGCCCCTACCTGGGCTCGAACCAGGGACACATCGACAACAGCCAGAATCGAAGCATCGTTACCCATCGCTCCACAAAAGCCGCGGCCCTTGCAGCGTAACTACTCCAAATCTAAAAGCGGGTGACGTTTGAAACAGTATTAGCGCACACCCAGCTAACTAGCTATCCATTTCACATTGGTTACACCAGCCATTAGGCTGATAGGCTTGAAGTCATAAACAGTGCTGTTCTTGCGAAGAGCTGCTGGCAAAACGACAAAAGTGCTGTTTGAATGATTACGGGCCTGCTGCTGCTCATTCAGACTGCTCTATCAAATCAGACTTAATTATAACATAATAACACACAACAATATGAGCCTTTGGTCGTTAATATGATCGAATCCGGAAACTATCATTTCGTAAACAAAACATTTATTATTTCAGTGAAATACGGAACCGTTCTGTATTTTATCTAACGGGTGGCATCCCTAAGTCTAAATATTCTTGTTACATTGCACAATCTTCAATGTATGTCATAATTACGTAAAATTCTGGCAAATTAGTTCGCAATGAGCCAGGCAGCCCAAACTGTTGCATATACCCTGACTCTGCGTGCAATGAACGCAAGAGAAATGACACAATTTCACCTGGTTAATATTGCCTGCTAAACTGGATTAGTAGTTACAACTAGTGATTATGATTGATTGTTTTTTATAAGATAAGTTTAATGCTAGCTAGCAATTTACCTTGGCTTCTACTGCATTTGCGTAACAGGCAGGCTACTCGTGGAGTGCAATGGTTAGAGCGTTGGACTGGTTAACTGTGCGGTTGCAAGATTGAAACCCCTGAGCTGACACAGTGAAAATCTGTCGTTCTGGCCCTGTACAAAGGCAGTTAATTGAAAATAAGAATGTGTTCTTAACTGACTTGCCTAGTTAAATAAAAGGAATAAAAATCAAATTTTAAAAAATAAAACATTTAAAAAATTGCCGCCCAAAAATACCGATTTCCGATTGTTATGAAAACTTGAAATCGTCCCAAATTAATCGGCCATTCCGATTAATCGGTCGACATCTAGTGCAAACACAAACACACGCTGGTGTAAACACTCTGGATAAATTAGAATGGGAGAGAAAGGGGGACTGGGAAGGATTGTTTGCTGCCTAGAATGATGTTGGTTCAGTCTGGTGTCTGGGACAGGACAGATAACGGGTATCTGTGACAGGACAGATAACAGGTGTCTGGGACAGGACAGATAATGTTGCTATTTCTACTTGGGAGTATAAGATACAAAATACATGAAATAAACCAAATGTCAACAGACAAAAATGTGATTAATAAATTCCAAGAAAAAACAGAGCTGTTCAGAGAAAGCCAAGAATCTTGGCAATTAGAGGGTAAAGCCATGGAAAAAGATGGAGCATGTGGTTTGAAAGAAGCGATTGGTTACAGGCACTAGAATGATGGAGAGAGACAGAGAAATGGGTGCTTTCTTTAAGCAGCTCCTTGTAAATCAATTCTGCCCTTCACTATTTTTCCACTGACGTGAGGAATAGAAGGTCATGCAGGCTTCTCCTGCTGGGCAGAACCTATAGGCTAGTAGACGCTGCAAGAGATAAGTTCTCCCTCATCACGAACCCCTGGAAGATTTACGGTTGAGTAAAAACCAACCCAAACGGGATGAAGTCTATTACAAACTCGATTTAACATCACATACAGGATTGTGAATCTACTTGAGTCACATAGATTCACCCTCCTTGTGTTATGGAATCAGATGCATTTCTAATAAAGCTTTTGGTGTATGTTTTTCTTCACCCAACACTTGCGGAGCGTCAACATACTTTGACCATGCCAGAGACAGAGTCAAAGCCTCTGTCAATCTGAAGAGGTCTGAAGTGGATTCTCTCTGCAGTGACTAAAGGCTTTGAGTTCTCAAGCAGAGATTTAGACCCATTGGTGCTTATAGCCCATAGTGGTCCTGAGAAGTGCATAGTTCTGAGGTATCAGCACTTCATGGAAAAAACCCAGTCATCCTTCACTTCCCCTTTCCACTATGCTCCCCACATTCCAGACATTGCTGGCAAAATTCATTTCTCTCTGGAGGTGGAAATATGAATAGAGAAATAAGACCAGCTCCTTTGGACTGTTTCCCACAAGTTCTTTTTCCTCAATGCGTGACATTTGATACCATAATGCTGGAGATGCTTGCAAGAATTTAGGGCAACTACTACATAATACAGAGCTGGCCAGTGCACTACATCAAAATAATTGGGGGTGACTTTAGTATGCAACAAACCATGGTTCAGCTGATGGTTTCAATTAAGCCTTCTAGTGAAATGAATGGCCCTAAAGTTGTTGAAATTGAGTAATAATCCCGTAAATCACAGGGCGACTGTTAAACAACTTTTATGAGCGTTGGCGATGGCAACACGTGGCTTGTATTGGTTTGGTAACTTGAGAGCGAAAGCCTTGAGTATTGTAACAGTAGAGCTAACGGAGATGCCCTGACAAATGCAACATGGGGAAAGGTAACATTTTTATTACCCCCCCCCCCCCCCACTTTTCTCCCCAATTTTGTTGTATCCAATTGTTAGTAGTTACTATCTTGTCTCATCGCTATGACTCCCGTACGGGCTCGGGAGAGACTAAGGTCAAGAGCCATGCATCCTCCAAAACACAACCCAACCAAGCCACACTGCTTCTTAACACAGCGCACATCCAATCCGGAAGCCAGCCGCACCAATGTGTCGGAGGAAACACAGTGCACCTGGTGACCTGGCCAGCGTGCACTGCGCCCGGCCCGCCACAGGAGTCGCTAGTGCGCGATGAGACAAGGATATCTCTACCGGCCTAACCCTCCCTAACCAGGACGACGCTAGACCAATTATGCGTCGCCCCACGGACCTCCCTGTCGCGGCCGGCTGCGACAGAGCATGGGCGCGAACCCAGAGTCTCTGGTGGCACAGCTAGCACTGCGATGCAGTGCCCTAGACCACTGCGCCACCCGGGAGGTGAAAGGTAACATTTTGACAATTTACAGAAGCCCCCGCCCCCAAACAAAATAACAAAACTAAAATGATGACATAAAGGCCCAATATCTGTTCATCCCCTAGCAACATGTTCAATTGAAACACAACAACATCTAGCCCTATGGGAACTGACATTGTATAATTAACATGACAAATGATCCAAACAGGCTCCAATTAACATCACAGACCTGGGAGATAAGTGCACCTGCCACAGTAGAGACGAGCCTGTCCTAATATCAGTATGTACCTACCGGTTGACTGCCTCTCAACAACAGCCTTAATCCCAAAACAACCGGTTAAGTTGGCTTTGACTTTCTGGTTCCAGTAGACTGAATCAGATCATTCATACAATTTCCCTGTGTAGCAAACATATGCACATATTTTGTGCAGTGACATTGATGGTTGCAGTAAAGGGAGGAATAAACCATAACCAATTGAGACTTACCTTGGAGCATGCATCTGTACGCGGACTCTGAGATGGCGTAGATGTGAGGGGGCATCTCGTGTCTCTTCTTCCCCCTGTACATCTCTATGATGTTCTCTGAGTAGATGGGCAGGTACTTGTAGGGGTTTATCACCACACAGAAGAGGCCAGAGTATGTCTGCAGGAGAAAGAAGATCATGTCATTCAGTGTGAAACACGGGAATCTGAAGACACCATGATTTGATATCACGTTTTTTGTTTTAACATTTAATAATACAGGTTTGCCAGGTAAAGAGAAACCATCTGAAACAATTGTGGACCAGTCAGCTGTCATGTAATGAGAAAGAGCTTACAAATCCCTTCAGTGGCCCACAGGGAATCACTACTATCACTATTCACTAATGATGTTGAAGCAATCAGAAAGCAATTTCCCCTCTCGCTTGTGGGGTTGAAAAGGAGTGTGAACTGCTTAGTGGACAGTGACTAAGCACAAACAGAGTAATAGTCTGACCTTGGCTTGTATGGTGGTGAAAGGACAGTGAAGATGTGAAAGGATACATACAAGTAGAGGGAATGAGAGAACAAAGATTATTGCTGGTCCGTATCAAAGTAGCCTAATGATGAGGTTGACCTTCAGTTTGCTGCTACAGGGACTGAGATTAAAACACTACCATCATAATGATTAGGCATCATAAAAAGACCAGTTGCCTCTGGTTCCGAGCCGGGATTTATTTTCCCTTTTCTCTCACTCTCCCCCTGACCCCCAAAAACTGATCATACAGAAACAGTCCCTGTGATATAGATGCTGCTTGGTGGATGGCTGCCAAAGTGCTGCACCATTTGAGATTCCTCCCACACAGCTTTCTCCTCCTCCTCCTCCTCCACCTCATTGCATCCGGCTGAGAGGACGGCTCTTTATTCAATGCAGTCCAATGCACTCAAGCCAGGGAATGAGTTACGCTGTGTGTGATGCATTGTAATAACCCGAAACAGAGAGCAATAAATCCAATCTCTTAAACACTAATGCAGATCTCTAAATGGGGGTCGTTGAAGTTGCGTACAAAACTGCCATATCATCCCTGCAGTGTCAGACTGGGGGGAGGGCAGGCCAGGAGAGGGTTAATCCCTGTCTACAGTCTGCCGGCCAGGATATTCCATTAAACCAGTAAGAGAAGGGGGATGGGTGATTATGCAGAAGGGTCCTTTTCCGATTCTGCCTTTCTCTCTGTGTCCATGCACCCTTTATCTCCATCTCTCAGTCCCTCTCTTGGTCAGTCCAAGCTTGGCTGTAATTATGTTGTCTGTGTGTTGGGGCAGGGGAGGCAGAAGACAGGTGGCTGCAGAGGGGCCGAAGGTCCGCTAAACAAGTGGCTGAGCTGGAACAATGGCGGTGTGACTAAGGCATGCTGGTGTGGGGTGGGGGTAGCGGCAGGGTCCTAGTCTAAAGACTTGCAGAGCAAAGCTCACTGCCACGGTTGTCGACCTGGCTGGAGCGGGAAGAGCGATTGTGAGTCACACACACTCCTCCTCTGGGAGACAAAACAAACATGTCCGCTCAGATAGCTGCAGAGCTAGCTAGCTGCTACGCCTCTTATCTATTACGCCTCTTATTATCTATCTTATGTCTTTGGACCACAGGGGACTTTTACTGTAGTCTATTTGGCTGCAGCATGACTGGGGCTTGTGGCATTGTGTTATGTGGTATAAAAATAATGCCAATATATTGAAGGTTGTGCTGAATGGAAATGAGACAATCACCATCACCATGCAGAATGTGATGAACGGTCACTTTGAGATGACACGTGGTCAGTGATATTGGGGGATATCATGGTGTGCATTAGGGGAGGGGTGAGTGGGTCACCAGATGGCCAGTCTTTCATATGTACACATACAGATCCCTCAGACGGGCAGAGATATGCTCTAGCCTGGTCATAGGCCAGCCACAGCAACAACAAGCTCGGGAGGAAGCAGATATTTGTTGTTCAAACCAAAATCAAATCAAAGTTTATTGGTCGTGTACACAGTTTAGCAGGTGTTATAGCGGTGTGGTGAAACGCTTACGTTAATAGCTCCTAACAATGCAGTCAAATGTCAAATTCAAAATGTCAAGAAAAATACGCCACAAAAGGAAGAAATCGAGAGCGGCGGGAGGAATGTTCATGAGTCACAGTGGGGGACTAGGTAGCTTATTGGGGAGAAAAGGGGTCACTAGCAGGGGGTATGTGGCTACACAGGGGTAACCAACATTCTAGTGCGATTCATCTTGGTGCACTGGTCGATGAGTATGTATGGAGTTATGGAAGAGATTCCTGCAGAATCCACAGATCCCACATATTTGCAAGCCTCCCCTTTAGCTGACAGCAAAGTAGGGCCAGTGGACACACCACACCACCTGTCGCCCCCCCCACACACAGTGGGCACAGAGCCAGGCAGACGGATTAGCGCTCCGGCCGGCGCAGCCCAGACCCAGAGGCAGCAGCAGGATCGGGGAGAGATATGACTCAGCTGCCCAGCCTGGATAGCAGCCCCTGGGGAGTACTTGGGGGATTAGTGGGGCTCTGGGTCTGCAGACGGGGATGAGATGTGTAGGCGGTATATGAAGGGAAGGAGGCCTTGGTGAAGAACCTGTCCCTATCTCTCAATACAGTAGAGATCGGGGTGAGACGCCGGCCAAGACAATATATATCTCACACAGCACTGTGCCTTAGGTGGAGGGAGGCATGGGCCAAGAACCTGTCTCTCAGTACAACAAAGTAGTGTACCCAGATAGCCAGGCTGTGGTTAACAACGGAGAAGTCCGACACAGTTGACTCGGTTCCCAGTTCTCCGGAAATGTCCAAGTGGTCCCCCTTGCCAAGCCCAAGCTGAGCGTAGCTGAGCAACGACAAGAGTTGAGGGCCTCTCCATGGAGAGAGTGGATGTTATCATTCTCATTCTCAACATTGTTCCGTCTGCAAAGCTTAGCTCAGTGCCACTCCGTTTTGATTGTCATAGCATATTGAAAAGAGGCGATGATTATGGAGAACAGAATTTTCAAAGGGTTTAGAGAAAGAATGGTCTAATATCGTTCACTATGAGCACTGATTCATTTCCAGTGCTCCAATAGCATTGGGGTCTGAGCATGGGAGGAGACCAATGGCACACTAGAGCAGAGCAAGCAGTTTTGCTCCATCTACACAGTGTGTGTGTTTGTGTGTGCTGTGCTTGCATACTGATCTCTGCCTCATACTCATCCCGGCGGGTATGTGACCAGGCTGCGAGCCTGAGGCATCAGGCAGGAAAGGAGTGGTTTGGGTCCCGTCTGTCTGCTTATGTGGACTTATAGAAAATATTCTCTTGATATATTTTATGGAAAAAACATAACTGATGCACTGGTTTCTATTGAAAACAGAGACACCCATGTTCTAGCGAAAGCCAGGCTTAGGGGAGACTGAAGAGGGGATGTCTGCAGATGAAGGTAACCAAACATCAACTCAAAGCTCCAGGCCTTGGGCCGTCTTCCCAGTCTGCACTGTTGCAGTACAAAGGATACAGCAGATACTGTTACTTAAAAGGTTACAGAAACACATGCATTTAATAACATATCACACATTCAACCCAAAAGCTAGCCGTTTCCTGGGGTCATTGAGGATGGCCACAGACCACAAGGGGAAACGAGAATGCTATGCAACTGACCAAAAACGAGTGCTGAGCAATTAGTGCTTTTTGAGGTCGGTTCGGTTTCGGTTCTATTATAAAAAACATATCACTGTTCCGATTACTTTTTTTTAAACATTCAAATGCACTATGCATTATGTGGGTTGAATGCTGCAACATAGAATAAAACAATTAATAAAAGTCCCATGATGGTAGTGACTGCCCATTAACTGCTTATGAACCTTTATTCACGTTACTTTACTCAAATATTTCACTTTTGTTAATTAAATGGGTTTTATTTGATGACAGTTATTTAATTCCAAGTGATCATCTCATCTCTATAGAGCTGCTGTCTATACTGTCTGACAAACCCACTATTTTAGTAGTTCTTCAAAGTAAATAAGGTATACTTTTATGACTCCTGAATAGCAACTAACAATCACATAGATCACACATTTTCAGGTAGAGATATCTCGAGAAGCAACAGCTGCTCTCTATATCCTTCCTCTCACAATCGCAAATTATTTTATCTCTTCTGCAGCAGGCGTAAAAGAAGCACAGACCGGACAAGTACAGTTAAAGTCGGAAGTTTACATACACTTAGGTTGGAGTCATTAAAACACATTTTTCAACCACTCCACAAATTTCTTGTTAACAAACTATAGTTTTGGCAAGTCGGGTTAAGACATCTACTTTGTGCATGACACAAGTCATTTTTCCAACAATTGTTTACAGACAGATTATTCCACTTATAATTCACAATTCCAGTGGGTCAGAAGTGCCATTAAATAGCTTGGAAAATTTCATAAAATTATGTAATGGCTTTAGAAGCTTCTGATAGGCTAATTGACATAATTTGAGTCAATTGGAGGTGTACCTGTAGATGTATTTCAAGGCCTACCTTCAAACTCAGTGCCTCTACGTTTGAAGGTAGGGGAAATTAGTACTCAAGTATAAACATCATGGGACCACGTAGACGTCATACCGCTCAGGAAGGAGACGCATTCTGTCTCCGAGAGATGAATGTACTTTGGTGCGAAAAGTGCAAATCAATCCCAGAACAACAGCAAAGGACCTTGTGAAGATGCTGGAGGAAACAGGTACAAAATATCTATATCCACAGTAAAACAAGTCCTATATCGACATAACATGAAAGGCCGCTCAACAAAGAAGAAGCCACTGCTCCAAAACCGCCATAAAAAGTCAGCCTACGGTTTGCAACTGCACATGGGAACAAAGATGGTACTTTTTGGAGAAATGTCCTCTGGTCTGATGAAACAAAAATAGAACTGCTTGGTCATAATGACCATCGTTATGTTTGGAGGAAAAAGGGGGAGGCTTGCAAGCCGAAGAACATCATCCCAAACGTGAAGCATGGGGGTGGCAGCATTATGTTGTGGGGGTGCAGGAGGGACTGGTGCACTTCACAAAATAGATGGCATCATGAGGTAGGAAAATTATGTGGATATATCGAAGCAACATCTCAAGACATCAGTCAGGAAGTTAAGAAGTTTGGTCGTAAATGGCTCTTCCAAATGGACAATGACCCCAAGCATTCTTCCACCGTTGTGGCAAAATGGCTTAAGGACAACAAAGTCTCAAGGTATTGGAGTGGCCATCACAAAGCCCTGACCTCAACCCTATAGAATATTTGTGAGCAGAACTGAAAAAGCGTGTGAGAGCAAGGAGACCTACAAACCTGACTCAGTTACACCAGCACTGTCAGGAGGAGTGGGCCAAAATTCACCCAACTTATTGTGGGAAGCTTGTGGAAGGCTACTCGAAACGTTTGACTCAAGTTAAACAATTTAAAGGCAATGCTATCCAATACTAATTGAGTGTATGTAAACTTCTGACCCACTGGGAATGTGATGATAGAAATAAAAGCTGAAATATATCATTCTCTCTACTACTATTCTGTCATTTCACATTCTTAAAATAAAGTGGCAATCCTAACTGACCTAATACAGGGAATCTTTACTAGGATTAAATGTCAGGAATTGTGAAAAACTAAGTTTAAATGTATTTGGCTTAGGTGTATATAAACTTCCAACTTCAACTGTAGATGCGCAATGGATTATGGCCATTGTAGTTAATTACCACATATTAGGCGCTAAACTATGTAGAATATTGGCCCTGTTGGAAACTATAACTCCCTACTACATTGCACAGTTCAGGCTGTATCTGATTCATTTCTAGAGAAACTGTGCAATGTGTGCATTGATCTCACAGGGGAAAAAAACTGTTTATTGCTCAGCACTACCAAAAACAGACATTTGGAGGCAAGTGTCCTTTCTTACCCCTCAACAGCCTCTGTTCAATACGCACATCAGCATTGTTGAGGATTGAGGATTCAAAGTGGGACTGTTCCCTATGAAATGTCCCTGGCCTCTACTGTATTGGATTGAAAGGAGGGGACCTTGACCTGGTCGTCACACGTCATGCTTATTAACCATTTTTGGTTCTGAGAGTCCTACAGTTCTCAGCCTATGACATTCTATCTTATTAGCATAGGGGGGTGAAGAACCTGTGGCACCAGGAGAGTTTAGGATAGGCAGAGCTCCCTGTAAAGCTCGGTGTTGTTCTTTTATGAATGGAGTGCATACAAAACCTATTTTACAAGAAAGAAACTGCACCCCCAGAGAAACAGAGGAGACCATTTTTTTTACACTGTAACCTGAGTCATTAAAGTCACATGATCAAACATCAACCAAAACCTACAGTACTGTGCAAAAATGTTTTAGGCAGGTGTGGAGAAATGCTGTAAAGTAAGAATGCTTTCAAAAATAGACATGTTAATAGTTTATATTTATCAATTAACAAAATGCAAAGTAAATGAACAGAAGAAAAATCTACATGAAATCAATATTTGATGTGACCACCCTTTTGAAGGAACTCGGCAGGTAGGTTGGCCCAAACATCTTGGAGAACTAACCACAGTTCTTCTGTGGATTTAGGCAGCCTCAGATGCTTCTCTCTCTTCATGTAATCCCAAACAGACTTGATGATGTTGAGATCAGGACCCAAACAGATGCCTCGCTGATGCTATTTCTTGATGGATAAGTTGCCTGTACTTCTCAGCATTGAGGAGACCATTCATTCTGACCAAATCCACAACTCCATTTGCAGAAATGCAGCACCAAACTTGCAAGAAATCTCCACCATGCTTCACTGTTGCCTGCAGACACTCATTCATGTACCGCTCTCCAGCCCTTCAGTGAACAAACTGCCTTCTGCTACAACCAAATATTTCAAATGTTGACTCATCAGTCCAGAGCACCTGCTGCCATTTTTATGCCCCCAGTTCCTGTGTTTTCGTGCATAGTTGAGTCACTTGGCCTTGTTTCCACGTCAGAGGTATGGCTTAATGCCCGCAAATCTTCCATGAAGGCCACTTCTGACCAGACTTCTCCGGACAGTAGATGGGTGTACCAGGGTCCCACTGTTTTCTGCCAATTCTGAGCTGATGGCACTCCTGGACATCTTCTGATTGCGAAGGGAAGTAAGCATGATGTGTCTTTCATCCGCTACAGTAAGTTTCCTTGGCCGACCACTGTGTCTACGGTCCTCAACGTTGCCCGTTGCTTTGTGCTTCTTCAAAAGAGCTTTGACAGCACATCTGGAAACCCCTGTTTGACTTGAAATTCAAGCAGCTTTGTTTAATGCCTGATTCTAGCCTTGCTGAAGCACACGCTGGCTTGTAGGCTTCTCCAGGTCTCGCACCCACTGTGAAATTTGGTGTAGGATCAGTGATGAGCTGGAGGTGCTTCAGCGAGGCTGGAATCGGGCAGATGTGTCGTTGTGGAGGACGCATGAATCAAACCACGTACAAGGTTGTCCTGGAAGAAAACTTGATTCTTTCTGCTCTGACAATGTTCCCCAACTCTGAGGATTGTTTTTTCCAGCAGGACAATGCTCCATGCCACGCAGCCAGGTCAATCAAGATGTGGATGGAGGACCACCAAATCAAAACCCTGTCATGGCCAGCCCAATCTCCAGACCTGAACCCCATTGAAAACCTCTGGAATGTGATCAAGAAGAAGATAGACGGTCACAAGCCATCAAACAAAGCCAAGCTGCTATTTTTATTTGGAAATTGGGAGAAATGTTGTCAGTAGTTTATATAATAAAAACAAATGTTAATCTTACTAAAAAACATACATATAAATAGTTAAACCAGAGAAACTGATAATTTTGCATTGGTCTCATAATTTCTTTCCATATATCATGTCCTCTATATAATATCATCTGTATAATATCTATATATACAGTGCATTCAGAAAGTATTCCGACCCCTTCCTTTTTCCACATTTGGTTACATTACAGCCTTTTTCTAAACATTTCTTTCCTCATCAATCTACACACAATACCCCAAAATGAACAAGAGAAAACAAGTTTTTAGAAATTTTTGCAAATGTATTTAAAAAATTAAAACAGAAATACCTTATTTACACAAGTATTCAGACCCTTTGCTGTGAGACTCAAAATTGAGCTCAGGTGCATCCTGTTTCCATTGATCATCCTTGAGATGTTTCTACAACTTGGTTGGAGTCCACCTGTGGTATATTCAATTAATTAGACATGATTTGGAAAGGCACACACCTGTCTATATAAGGTCCCACAGTTGGCAGTGCATTTCAGAGCAAAAACCAAGACGTGAGGTTGAAGGAATTGTCCGTAGAACTCAGAAACAGGATTGTGCCGAGGCACAGATCTGGGGAAGGGTACAACAAAATGTCTGCAGCATTGAAGGTCCCCAAGAACACAGTTGCCTACATCATTCTTAAATGAAAGAAGTTTGGAACCACCAAGACTCTTCCTGAGAAACAAGATTCTCTGGTCCGATGAAACCAAGATTCAACTATGTGGCCTGAATACCAAGCATCACGTCTGGAAAAAGCCTGGCACTATCCATACGGTGAAGCATAGTGGTGGCAGCATCATGCTGTGGGGATGTTTTTCAGCGGCTGGGACTGTGAGACCAGTCAGGATTGAGGGAAAGATGAACGGAGCAAAGTACTGAGAAATCCGTGATTAAAACCTGCTCCAGATTGCTCAGGACCTCAGACTGGGGCGAAGGTTCACCTTCCAACAGGACGATGACCCTAAGCACACAGCCAAGACAATGCAGGAGTGGCTACAGGACAAGCCTCTGAATGTCCTTGAGTGGCCCAGGCAGAGCCCGGACTTGAACCCGATCTAACATATCTGGAAACCTGAAAATAGTTGTGCAGCGACACTCCTTATCCAACTTGACAGAGTTTGAGAAGATCTGGACAGATGAATGGGAGAAACTCCGCAAATACAGGTGCCAAGTTTGTAGCATCAATACCAAGAATCGAGGCTGTAATCACTGTCAAAGGTGTTTCAATAAAGTACTGCGTAAAGGGTCTGAATACTTACGTAAATATGGCATTTTTATTTTTAATAAATTCGCACAAATTTCTATAAACCTGTTTTTGTTTTGTCATTATGGAGTATTGTGTGTAGATTGATGAGGGGAAAAAACTACTTAATCCATTTTTGAATCAGGCTGTAACGAGATGTGGAAAAAGTCAAGGGGTCTGAATACTTTCCGAATGCACTGTATATATAATATAAAGCTCTCAGAATAAAACGAATATCTCCCCCTCCAAACTGTGTCAGGGTGTATTTGTCCAGATGGGATTCGTCTTGCCCTTCCCCGAGGGTACGACGGGACGGCTGCACGCTGCCAGGGTTTCCTATTGCAGCTAGATCAACCGTCCACAACCGTACACCCGGCTCCTTCGGGCCGTGAGAGGGTGTCCACCCTCGTCTCGTGCCTCTCTGGGAAAGCCCTGGAGTGGGCAAACACCATGTGGGGAGAAGGAGATGCAGCGCAGGACCATTTAGAGGATTTCACCCGCCGTTTCCGGGCTGTCTTCTACCATCTGAGGCAGGGGACGAGGAGCGCCAAGGTTTGCCATGGACTTTCGGACCCTGGCCACCGGCGCGGGATGAAGTGACAGGGCATTGATCGACCACTATTGCTGCAGTTTGCCCGAGGACATCCGTCCGGAGTTGGCCTGCAGGGACACCACCCTCACCTTCGACCAGCTGGTGGACCTGTCCATTCGGTTGGATAACCTGCTGGCTACCCGTGGACGTCCATAGCGGGGTCTGTTGGTTCCATCCCCAGCACCACCACTCGTGAGGGTTTATGTTTCCTCCTGCTCTGTGTGCGCCAAGTGTAATGCTCCTAGGCTGATGCGCGTCTGGTTTTGTACCCATGTTTGTTATTTCTTTATGCCATTGGTTTTGCAATTAAACTGCTCCAGCTATTACCTAGTTCTGCTCTCCTGCATCGGACTTCCCTGCCACCAGTTACGCACCCCTTACAATTTGGAACAGTGTAAGCAACAATCAATAAACTATAAATGTACCATAGTCTGTTCCAACGGATTTTAAAATATATATAAATCCTTTAATTGAGGAGGTGAGGAGGATTGTTTAAGATACTGTTTGAAGAGGAAGGGTTTCAGATGATAATGACATTACTTATTATAATGGTGTTCTTAATAATAATTGTAATAATAAAAATAAGAACAAGAAGATCAAGAAAAGGGAGGCTATAGGAGTGAGAGCTGCGTGCACATTATGTGTGACAAACAGGAACTGTTAGATTACCATATAATTTTTCTGGCCGTTTGGAACAGCGTAAATAACAGTAAATAAATGAAAAGTAATACCAGAGTCTGTTCTATCAAAAAATTGTTGCAAAGACTTTATTACAGCAGAGCAAAGATTAAAAACAGCCGATTTTGTGAAATTGCTTTATTCTACATTTTAAGGTTGCAAGAGGCTTGGTGCTCACGGAATCAGTAGGCTATTAAACAAACACTCATTCTGGCAACAAAAGCAGGATCTGTCTTATTGGTTATATAATGTAGATATATATGGATGATTTATAAAGCCAGGCAAGTTTAACATTTAGGCTATTGATTATAGACCTAATTAAGTTGGGGTTTCCTCTCTCCTCAATTTTCTTAGACAATTAAGGCAAGGGCTGTTTCCTCGTTTCCTCTGCCACATTGTTCTCAACATCAATATGCTGGTTAACTTCACCATTATGCACATAGCAACATATAGGGAAAGGCGCCAATTCAACAGCGCCCTGAATATTATGTTTCACAACCACGGACAGCGACCGCTATCCCTCACGGGAGAAAGCTTATTTGTTATAAAATAATATATTTATTGGTGTTGTAGTATATAACTATTTACACTTTCAGTAGCACATGTCATAAGTGTGATGGACTGTGCCATCTCCGTGGCCTCCGCAATGGATTAGTCCACTGAGACAGGTGAAAAATAGACAGGTTGTCTTGTGCACCATGAAAAACAAAAACTATTTATGACCAAACAATCGACTAAATGTTGTCAGCCCTACTTGACAGGGAGTTATTTTTTAATCAAGTAGTGGGTTAGGTACAGTACTAGTGAAGGTTGAAAATATGCCAGTTATTAGGGGCAGCTGTTGCTTATCTGCAGGGAGACAAAGAGCCCTGTGAAGGCGGTACAGTTTGTCTGTGTGAATGACTCAGCACGAGCCTCTTTCCCTGGCTGGCTGATTACTGCAGATCAGGCACATTGGCAGGGAGCCATTACATTAGCACTACTAGCCACATGGATGGATGGATGGAGCACTGACAGGGCCTCACTAAAGCCTGGTGCTCACCTAGCAATCCAGCCCTTGCCGGGGAGTGTGTTGGACGTTGCATAGGGTTTGGGTCGAGAGGCCTTCTTGTCATTTCTAGCAGGTCAGTTACTATGACAAAGTGGCCCGCTTCATTACTAGTAGGGATCAACAACAATTTTTTATTGACCAGATGGTCGGGGGGCTGGTACATAATTACAAATCATTTGTAGCGAAAAGCTTAAATATTTGACTAAAACATAATTTCAAACCTTGCTTACATTTCTATATGATCGCATGTTTCTCTCTATTATGTGTGGGAATACTTGAACAGATTTCCTGTTTTTTTAACAGTATTTTAGCTATGTCCAACAATAAAACAAAATAAAAAATTAAATAACAAAAAAATGTTTTAATCGGGCCATGGGTCGCCAGTTGGTGAACCCTGCCCTAAGAGCATTGGAGCGTGATAATGTTTGATAATTGAGAGGGGTCAGGGTTAGAGAGCTGAAAATGCAACCCATGGGAACTAATTACATATTCCCACATCAGCCAACAAGCCATTAACTAGGACCACTCCATAAGCCATAGAAACCTTTTAAAAAAGCATTAAATCCCTCATAGATTCTCTCATAAAGCCTCTGCTTCATTAACATTCCAAAATGACATCATCCCCCGAGCTGTCTTCTGCCTCTTATTGCAGCCACCTGGGGAGAGAACCACAGGAATAGCTGGTGCTGTGGAACTGTGGAGACAATCACAGTTGTCCTCCCTTCTCTCTGGGTCTCAGGCGGCTAACTGACATTCCATCTATTCCAGGAATGCATGTCATGTCACTAAGTGGGCCGTAATCACAGGGGAAACCCTGGTTATCTGGGACATTGCTAATGCCATTGCCAACGTATTAGAACCCTGGGGTATGGTGGTGTATCTAAGGAACACATGGTTTTGGGGGTCTTAGTGGGTTTTGTATTGGACAATGCTGATTGATGTGATGGGTAGTTGGGTACAATATACCAAAAAGGGACCAAATTGGTCCACTTCAATAAGATACCAATGTAAGGTAAAGAAGCCTACACCTGGTTTTCTCAAGTCAGAAAAGCAGGATTTCTATCCTACTTACGTAGATGAGGCCAGAGTAGTAGCGGTCCTTGAGGTTGTGTAGCACTGAGGCCTCGTTCAAACATGTGAGCTCGGCCATGTCCTCCACCTTACTGAACTTGGGAGGGTTCATCTTCTGGATATCATCCTTGTTCACCATGGCCTTCTTGCTGTTCTCAGCCAGCTCCACCACCACCTCGTCGCCGTGCTCCTCGCGGATGCTGGCCGCCTCGAAGCCGTGTCGCTCCGAGGGGATCCATACAAGCTTCTTGGCCGTCCAGTCGGCCTGCGTGGCCGGGTTGCAGACCACGGCGCGGTCCACGAACAGGTACCGCTCCGGGTCCTCCTGCCCGCTCCGCTGTGCCATCTCTGGGGTACAACCAGAAAACACTAGGACACCTGGAAGGGAGACACAAACAGTAAACACATTGGTTGAGTTAAAACCATTATTTAAAAACTCAGGTCGATCCCTAGCCCCTACCGAAGATCTCCTGTAGATCTAATGATGAATGTGATGCCCAGGGGTAGTTTAGGATACAGAGTAGAGGTCGACCGATTATGATGGAGGACCAAAAAAAGACGATACCGATTTTTTTTTAAATTTGTTTGTAATAATGACAACTACAACAATACTGAATGAACACTTATTTTAACTTAATATAATTCATCAATAAAATCAATTTAGCCTCAAATAAATAATGAAACATGTTCTATTTGATTTAAACAATGCAAAAACAAAGTGTTGGAGAAGAAAGTAAAAGTCCAATATGTGCCATGTAAAAAAGCTAACGTTGAAGTTCCTTGCTCAGAACATGAGAACATATGAAAGCTGGTGGTTCCTTTTAACATGAGTCTTCAATATTCCCAGGTAAGAAGTTTTAGGTTGTAGTTGTTATAGGAATTATAGGACTATTTCTCTATATGATTTGTATTTTATATACAGTACCTTTGACTATTGGATGTTCTTATAGGCACTTTAGTATTGCCAGTGTAACAGTATAGCTTCCGTCCCTCTCCTCGCCCCTACCTGGGCTCGAACCAGGAACACATCGACAACAGCCACCCTAGAAGCAGCGTTACCCATTCAGAGCAAGGGGAACAACCACTCCAAGTCTCAGAGCGAGTGACGTTTGAAACATTATTAACTCGCCATTTCACATCGGTTACACCAGCCTAATCTCGGGAGTTGATAGGCTTGAAGTCATAAACAGGTCAAAGCTTGAAGCACAACGAAGAGCTGCTGGCAAAACACGCGAAAGTGCTGTTTGAATGAATGCTTACGAGCTTGCTGGTGCCTACCACCGCTCAGTCAGACTGCTCTATCAAATCATAGACTTAATTATAACATAATAACACACAGAAATACGAGCCTTATGTCATTGATATGGTCAAATCCGGAAACTATGATCTCGAAAACAAGACGTTTATTCTTTCAGTGAAATACGGAACCGTTCTGTATTTTATCTACCGGTGGCATCCCTAAGTCTAAATATTCCTGTTACATTGCACAACCTTCAATGTTATGTCATAATTATGTAAAATTCTAGCAAATTAGGCGGCCCAAACTGTTGCATATACACTGACTCTGCGTGCAATGAACGCAAGAGAAGTGACACATTTTCACCTGGTTAATATTGCCTGCTAGCCTGGATTTCTTTTAGCTAAATATGCAGGTTTAAAAATATATACTTCTGTGTATTGATTTTAAGAAATGCATTGATGTTTATGGTTAGGTACAGTCGTGCATCGATTGTGCTTTTTTCGCAAATGCGCTTTTGTTAAATCATCCCCCGTTTGGCGAAGTTGGCTGTCTATGTTAGGAAGAAATAGTCTTCACAGTTCGCAACAAGTCATGTTAACAGGCAATATTAACTAAATATGCAGGTTTAAAAATGTATACTTATGCATTGATCTTAAGAAAGGCATTGATGTTTATGGTTAGGTACACATTGGAGCAAGACAGTCCTTTTTCGCGAATACGCACCGCATCAATTATATGCAACGCAGGACACACTAGATAAACTAGTAATATCATCAACCATGTGTAGTTAACTAGTGATTATGATTGATTCATTGTTTTTTATAAGATAAGTTTAATGCTAGCTAGCAATTTACCTTGGCTCCTTACTGCATTCACGTAACAGGCAGTCTCCTTGTGGAGTGCAATGTAATCAGGTGGTTCGACCATTGGACTAGTTAACTGTAAGGTTGCAAGATTGAATCCCCGAGCTGACAAGGTAAAAATCTGTCATTCTGCTCCTGAACAAGGAAGTTAACCCACCGTTCCTAGGCCGTCATTGAAAATAAGAATGTGTTCTTAACTGTCTTGCCTAGTTAAATAACGGATAAATAAAGGTGCAAAAAAATATAATTTAAAAAAAATCGGCCAAATCGGTGTCCAAAAATACAGATTTCCGATTGTTATGAAAACTTGAAATCGGCCTTAATTAATCAGCCATTACAATTAATCGTTTGACCCCTAACACATAGTACCGGTAAATCTGGATCTTAAATATCAGAACAACAGACAGCTGAGCTCTGAGGTTAGTCTCCTTGTAAATCAGACACTCTCCAACAGTAACACACTCCCTGTCCAAGTACAGTACCCTCAGTGTGTCTCTCTCACCAACTCCCTCAAAAAGAGACTTTCCTCAGACAGCACACATGACAATTATCACCCTGATGTCTGAGCCAAGCTATGTGTGGGTCGACTAGAGACTCTCCCTCCACAGAGATAGATTCACGGTCTGTCTGTCATACACTGCATATGTATGACTTCATCAGTTCAGCTAGGCTAGGGATTGGAAGGGAGAGCCAAGAGGAAAGCTGACCCTAGATCAGTGTTTGGAGAATACTTCGGCCTCCTTCGCACCATGACTGCAGAAAAACAACATAATATATCCTCGCCTGAAGCATCCAGGGAGGAGTGGAGGAATTACAGTCTTCCAAGTAGCCCAGCCCTGCTGAAATGCTTCACAGACCACCACCGCCACCACTGACTAGACCAGAGTAAAATAGGAAGAAGCAACCAAACACACTTCCTGATCCAGGTAGTAGACAAGTGTGCCATGTAATTTCTTACTGTGATAAGAATGATTGGGATATGATATGATGTCATATGGCTCGAGGAAATTAGGCTATACTTGAGAATATTGACAGATAATCAAGAGATGTGTTGACGCTGGTCACACAACTGGGCAAGCCAGCTTCAGCTGATGATGGCTAGCAGGGTGTTTACAAGGTGTTGTTTCAACAGATCACTGGATAGGGGGATCACGGTGCTGCCAAGCGGACTGTCGTGCCACTGCATCCCCTCTCTGCGTCTCATAAAACCGATATCATGCTATGATATCATGCTGACCGCATGCCAAAGCAAGTCATTCAGCCAAGGCATTGCCAGCCCTTGTTGAAAATACCAAGCCCTTCGCTGATAAACACGAGTAAACGTGGTTAGAATAATATGCATTGCGTGGTTAGAATAATATGCAAACTCATTCTTGTATGTAAGCTATGTAACGTTAGCTAACATTGTCGGGCAAGCTCTGTATATAGCTGCATTGATGAGCATAGTTTGTACAATATTGAATTTCTAAATAAAAGTGAAATGTCTATTATCATAACCGAGCAGTACATGAATGTGTTAAAATACCATATGTTTAGCACGAGCTAAAGCAATGAACATCAAAAGGAGTCATGAGTTCTGATGCAGTTGAGGCTCCTCGCGCTGCATGCACCATCACTGAAATGAAATACATTTTTGAATTTTTCCTATAATGAGCATATCAATTAGTTTGTTATTATGAAAACGATAACTTAATTTAATTTATTCTTTTTTTAATCTAGAAAATGCCATTGAAACAACTGAGCATGTTAGCTAGCTAGCTAGTTAAACGTCAACTATAGCCAGCAAGGTTGAGGTCCTCCATCGTTGAAAAGTCATGGCAAAATAATCCGTTAGCCAGCTAGCCACCCCGGCATCCCTCAGAAAACGACTCTAATAAACTCACCTGGTGCAGATGATAATGAAAGTCAGACACTTTTATGAATATACTGATAGTAAGCAGAACAATGTAATATCCCTCAGTATTCTTTGAAATGTCTGCAAATATTCGCTTTTTTCGGCCGCTTCTCATCAGTGGTACCTTCCACCATCCAAATTCTTCTCAACCAAACTCGCCATGCAGCACTTTTCTATTCCCGCCTCTAGGACCAGCCGTGTAGCACACCCACTATCCAAAGATCAAATATGATTGGATTCCACCGCCTGAAGTCTTACAGGCGATTGGTTGAAATTCCTCCCATTTGAAAACCTTGATATAAATAATTATCCGCCCGAGCCATGACGTTTCACCTGCAGACCGGTGGATGCTGCCCTGAGAAACTTGCAATGAATACATTGGATAATATCAAACGAAAAAGGCACATTCTTTGACATGTCCATCACACATCACATCCTCTGAATATGAATTCTGCATCCCATCAATTTTGTTTGCACCAAGTTAAACTCAAGTTATTGCGATGAAGTGGTCAAGCATCTCCCACAACAAAATGCCTTTCAATTGATTACACTCAAATTACGATTTTTTTCCGTGAACAGCAAGGTACTTGTTTTTGTGGGATTTGTAGCCTATCAACTAATGTGATATGAACCCACAACTATGTCCCCACTTATTGTGTATACTTTATAACCCACTATATTAGACTAGTCTGATCTGGATTAGCTAATAATTTAGCTAATATATTTGTATAAAACGATGAGAAAGCAACATCCCAAATCAGAAGTATTTTGTCCACTCCCTGACTACTATACTGAACAAAAATGTGAACGCAATATACAACAAATGTTACAATTGTACGGTTACAGTTCATAATAGGAAATCAGCAGGGTTGGGGAGTAACTGTTTGCATGTAATGGATTACAAAACACGGTAACAGTAATCCGTTACAATACCAGCAACAATATTGCAATCAGGTTACAGATTTTTTTTTTTTTTTAAATAGATGATTACTTCGAGGATTACTTTTAACCTCAGAAAGAATGTTTGCGATTTTGTTGTTGTTGACACTTGTTTTCTCAATGACATTCAAATCACCTTTGAAAAAATGCGCAAATTTACATTTTTTCCACCTGAGCGAGTCTGACCACATTTCAGAGGCCACTATGATGACACACCAAATGTGTTTGATGGATCGCGGGAAAAGAGCAGGAATATGTTGTTTTTTTAGGCTACAGTCCAAGCTATTGTGCGACTGCTGTGGGCATCCAAAGATGATCAAATTTGTGGTTGTTGTGGATGGCTGTTCAAAATCTTTTTGAAACCAGTGGACAGCCAGCGAAAAATGCGCTCTGGCAACAGCTGCATAGCGCGGATCCAAGCCTATATATATACAGTACCAGTCAAAAGACACACCTACTCATTCAAGGGTTTTCCTCTATTTTTTAGATTTTCAACATTTTAGAACAATAGTGAAGACATCAAAAATATGAAATAACACATGTAATCATGTAGTAACCAAAAACGTGTTAAACAAATAAATAAATACAATTATATTTGAGATTCTTCAAAGTTGCCACCCTTTGCCTTGATGACAGCTTTACACACTCTTGGCATTCTCTCAACCAGCTTCATGAGGTAGTCACCTGGAAAGCATTTCAATTAACATGTGAACCTTGTTAATGTGTTTGAGCCAATCAGTTGTGTTGTGACAAGGTAGAAGTCATTAGAAGTCACGCCCAATTTTTCAGTTTTTGATTTGTTAAAAAAGTTTGAAATATCCAATAAATGTCGTTCCACTTCATGATTGTGTCCCACTTGTTGTTGATTCTTCACAAAAAAATACAGTTTATATCTTTATGTTTGAAGCCTGAAATGTGGCAAAAGGTCGCAAAGTTCAAGGGGGCCGAATACTTTCACAAGGCACTGTAACCAGCATGGCTACCACAGCATTCTGCAGCAATATGCCATCCCATGTGGTTTGCACTTAGTGGGACTATCATTTGTTTTTCAACATGACAATTACCCAACACATCTCCAGGTTGTGTAAGGGCTATGTGACCAAGAAGGAGAGTGATGGAGTGCTGCATCAGATGACCTGCCCTCCTCAACCCAATTGAGATGGTTTGGAATGAGTTGGACCTCAGAGTGAAGGAAAAGCAGCCAGTGCTCAGCATATGTGGGAACTCCATCAAAACTGTTGGAAACGCATTCCTCATGAAGCTGGTTGAGAGAATGCCAAGAATGTACAAAGCTGTCACCAAGGCATAGGGTGGCAACTTTGAAGAATCTC
Source organism: Oncorhynchus masou masou (assembly GCF_036934945.1). NCBI lineage: Eukaryota > Metazoa > Chordata > Actinopteri > Salmoniformes > Salmonidae > Oncorhynchus > Oncorhynchus masou. Next base: position 11,909,846 of record NC_088215.1, on the reverse strand, counting down.
AAATATAAAATATATTTGGATTTGTTTAACACTTATTTAACACTTATTTTGGTTACTACATGATTCCATATGTGTTATTTTATTATTTCACTATTATTCTACACTGTAGAAACCCCTTGAATGAGTACAGTGGCAAGTATGTATGTGAACCCTTTGGAGTTACCTGGATTTCTGCATAAATTGGTCATAAAATGTGATATGATCTTCATCTAAGTCACAACAATAGACATACATAGTGTGCTTGAACTAATAACACACAAATTATTATATTTGTCTTGTCTATATTGAATACATAATTTAAACATTCACAGTGTAGGTTGGAAAAAGTACCCCTAGGCTAATGACTTCTTCAAAAGCTAATTGGGGTCAGGAGTCAGCTATCCTGGAGTCAAATCAACGAGAAGAGATTGGAGATGTTGGTTAGCGCTGCCTGGCCATATAAAAAACACTCACAAAATTTGAATTCGCTATTCACAAGAAGCATTGCCTGATGTGAACCATGCCTCAAACAAAAGAGATCTCAGAAGACTTGTTGACTTGCATAGAGCTGGAAAGGGTTACAAAAGTATCTCTAGAAGCCTTGATGTTCATCAGTCCACGGTAAGACATATTGTCTATAAATGGAGAAAGTTCAGCACTGTTGCTACTCTCCCTAGAAGTGGCCGTCTTGCAAAGATGACTGCAAGAGCACAGCGCAGAATGCTCAATAAGGTTAAGTAGAATCCTAGAGTGTCAGCTAAAGACTTACAGAAATCTCTGGAACATGCTAAAATCTCTGTTGACGAGTCTACGATACATAAAACACTAAACAAGAATGGTGTTCATGGGAGGACACTGCGGAAGAAGCCACTGCTGTCCAAAAAAAACACATTGCTGCACGTCTGAAGTTTGCTGAAATGCACCTGGATGTTCCACAGCACTACTGGCAAAATATTCTGTGGACAGATTAAACTACAGTTGAGTTGTTTGGAAGGAACACACAAGACTGTGTGTGGAGAAAAAAAGACACAGCACACCAACATCAAAACCTTATCTCAACTCTAAAGTATGGTGGAGGGAGCATCATGGTTTGGGGCTGCTTTGCTGCCTCAGGACCTGGACAGCCTGCTATCATCGATGGAAAAATGAATTCCCAAGTTTATCAAGACATTTTGCAGGAGAATGTTAGGCTGTCTGTCCTCCAATTGAAGCTCAACAGAAGTTGGGTAATGCAACAGGACAACGACCCAAAACACAGAAGTAAATCAACAACAGAATGGCTTCACATGGCCTCCAGAGTTGCGCAGTGGTCTAAGGGACTGCATCGCAGTGCTAGCTGTGCCACTAGAGATTCTGGGTTCGAGTCCAGGCTCTGTCGGCAGCCAGCCGCGACCGGGAGACCCATGGGGCGGTGCACAATTGGCCCAGCGTCGTCCGGGTTAGGGGAGGGTTTGACCGGCAGGGATGTCCTTGTCTCGTCACGCACTAGCGACTCCTGTGACGGGCCTGGCGCAGTGCACACTGACACGGTCGCCAGGTGCACAGTGTTTCCTCTGACACATTGGTGCGGTTGGCTTCCGGGTTGTATCAAGAAGCAGTGCGTCTTGGTTGGGTTGTTTCGGAGGACGCACGGCTCTCAACCTTCACCTCTCCTGAGTCTGAACGGGAGTTGCAGCAATGAGACAAGTCTGTAACTACCAATTGAATACCACAAAATTGGGGAGAAAACGGGGGGAAAAATAAAAAGGAGAGCAGTTCACACCAGACATGCCAAGAATATTGCTGAACTGAAACTGTTTTAAAATTCCTCCTGGCCGTTGTGAAGGTCTGATCGGCAACTACAGTTTGAGGTTATTGCTGCCAAGAGGGTCAACCAGTTATTAAATCCAAGGGTTCACATACTTTTCCCACCCTGCACTGTGAATGTTTACACAGTGTGTTCAATAAAGACATGAACACGTATAATTGTTTGTGTGTTATTAGTTTAAGCAGACTATGTTTCGCTATTGTTGTGACCTAGATGAAGATCAGTTCAAATTTTATGATCAATTTATGCCGAAATCCAGGAATTTACAAAGGGTTCTCATACTTTTTCTTGCCACTGTACATTTGTCCAAACTTTTGACTGGTACTGTATATATTGATTCTTAAAGAATATAACTTATAAATGCCTCATGAGCTTAGTTCAAAAATATAAGCTTGTATTACTCCAATGTTTTTAAACATTGCAAATGTAAACAAACACTGTATAGCCTCATAACATGGTTAAAACAATCATTTTTATATCATGGATGGTCAGTCCTTGCATCCATAGTTCTGTCTATTAATCTGAGAGTGGTTACATTTTTCCAGGCCCATCCCTCAGTTTTTTACCAAAACAGAGGCAGGGCGACCGTTTTGTTATTGTTTCAACTGTGTATTTTCCCTTTAAACAGCTGCATATTATCAATATATCAAAGTGTCACCAAAAAAAGGTAAAGAATATGCCTATAGCACATTCAGCATATGGAATTCATTTTTCACATGTAAATAGCACTTGTCAGTAGTGCTCATATCATGCCATTGGATGAGGGCAGCATTTATTTTTCAACTTCAATCAATGAACCCAATCAGTCCTCCATGACACCCAAATCATAAATAACAGATTCGGGCTGGCTAATAAATACTTAGTTTTGGGGTCGCGCTCAGCTAAAACAATTTGGCTAATCTATACTTCGATATTTCCAAGTCCTATTCTTGAAGATCAAGGAGCATAACATTAATTGGAATCACTGGAATTCTGATTGACTTTGGTTTTCAATGTAAAGATACAATTTAACCATATTATTATATGTAGTAGAAAGCGATGAGTTAGAAGAAGCCTACATAACCAACCTATAAAGTAACATTTAACATCCATATATAGCCAGCTATGTAAAATTTAACATTGATTTATCCTGCAATAGATGTTGTTCAATTGGTATCATACATGTGTGTCTTCTTCTAATGCCTCTTATGGGGAAAGTAATCTAAAAGTAACGGAATGTAATCAGATTACGTTACTGAGTTTGGGTTATCCAAAAGTTACATTACTGATTACAATTTTGGACAGGTAACTAGTAACTTTAATGGATTACATTTAGAAAATAACCTACCCAACCCTGGAAATCAGTCAATTGAAATAAATAAAGTAGGCCCTAATCTATGAATTTCACATGATTTAGCAATAGCTGGGCCGGGGAGGGCATAGGCCCACCCACTGGGGAGCCAGGCCCAGCCAATGTGAATACATTTTTCCCCACAAAAAGGCTTTATTACAGACAGAAATACTCCTCAAATGATCCCGCAGGTGAAGAAGCCAGATGTGGAGGTCGTTGGCTGGCGTGGTTACGCGTAATCGGAGGTTGTAAGGTTGGTTGGACGTACTGCCAAATTCTCTAAAACAACGTTGGAGGCAGTTTATGGTAGAGAAATTCAATTTCAAATCCCTGGCAACAGCTCTGGTGGACATTCCTGTCAGCATGCCAAAACTTGAGACGTCTGTGGCATTGTTTTGTGTGA